>NC_052396.1:14430794-14602414 GCF_009389715.1 Phoenix dactylifera | reverse complement strand
ATATGCTTCAATGATCGTGTCATTTAGGAGAATAACTCAATATGACTTCTAAATGAAAACTTTAACATAAGAAAAACAGAATTAATTTTGATGCCTTGGTTGATTGCTCCGATACGCATCCGAAACATATCATTTCTTATCTTTAAAATGTACTAAAACTGGTTTAAGTGATGTATTTTCAACGATCTTGATTGCAAACAAATGTTTCTAAATATATGATTTTATTTAGATATTAAAAAGATTTATTGTGTTTCATGTATACATTGCTGAAAAACTATGATTAAGAAATTGAGTTCTATAAATATATATACCTCAATGATCATCTATATGTTTTTCTCTCCTACATTCTTAAAGACTTCCATCAGAATTTATATATAGAGTGAATGATCTTAAAGCTAGAAATATTTCAGCTCACTCAAATGATTCTTAAAAGAAAGAAAATGTAAATGCTTTTGAAAGAAACTGAGCTTCAAATGAATCATTTTCTGATTAATATTTCTATACATTTTCTCTGAGATTAAGAGAAAGCATAACTGTTCTTGAAGGATTAGAAAGAGTAATTGCTACAAATTTTGAATAATGCTAGATTACTCTACATTCTCGATATCATAGAATTTCAGTTTTATTCACGTTTATCATTAAAATCTGAAATTCAACAATAGAAAAGAATGATTAAAGAAGAATGCATCTTTTGAGGGGGAGCTTTAGATATTCAGTATCCTATCCTAAAGTTACTTTAATTTGAAGCATACCTTGATTTTTATGGATTGATTTTGATGAACCTCCTTATATTGCAAGACTGCTTTAATTATATAATAAGTTTATACCTTGAGATGAGTTCTATAAAGGTTGTCTTATCTCAAACCTTGAGTCTTATGAAAATAAGCTGAAACTTATAGAAAATATATTTTTGAGATTGACAATTTTATTGAACATTATCTTCAAATTCTAAACTCTTAAATGGAATGATCAATTGAGGGGGAGAAAGAAAATTTCAGAAGGAGAGATCTTATTGAACTTAATCGCATAAATCTATAACTAAAGGAGAGAGAAAGAATACTAAATGAGAAGTGATCCTAATACTCTCCAATATGTATCATTTGAAATTTAAATCTGAAAATCTTTATGATACACCTTGAGGCTTGTTATTTGGTTAGTATATCTTATGCATCAATCATGAACCAAATTACAATTCAAACAGTTGATCTTAAGAGCCTCTAGTTCAATGAAATAGGGGGAAGAATAATGTGTTGAATTTTCTTGAGTGTCTCTCAGAAAATCTATTTTGGAATTCACTAATGAGTCCTAATTGGCTTGCTCTTTAGAACTTCAATTTAGTGCCAATTCATATTCTTATATATCAAATTGTGATTATTTTTTAAGGAATAAAAGAAAGTCTTTAAAAGAACTCTAAAAGAACTTTCAAAGCCTTGCATTTTATGAATGCTCTAAGATATATCATAAATTTCATGAATTCATATTTTGATATGTATGTGTTGCCCAAGGTGACAACCCAAGAGGGGGGGTGAATTGGGTTTTCTAAAAATTATGTTCCCTAATTTTTACTTTGAATAGAATGCAGCGGAATAATAAGATGTTATTTACTTAAGCTCTAGGCAATTACAAGTAAAGCAGTGGAAGATTAAGCTAGAGCAATTATACTATGGCTTTAGGGTGCAATTGATCTAACATTAACTTATAGTTGTATGATCAATTTTAATCTATGTGTATGGTAAGAATGGAGTGGAAGCTAAGCAAATCACTTATAACTCTATAGAAACAAATCTAGAGATATTACACAATCAAGCATGAATGGAAGGCATGAAATACAAGAGATAAAGCATCACAAACACAAAGATGTATAGTGGTTCGGTGCACCCCAGCACCTACATCCACTCCCCAAGACCTCTTGGGAATTTCACTATAATTCCTTAGATTACAGTCGGTTGTTTTACAAGCTCACAACCCAACTTGTTGTTTTGCGAGATCACAACGAACTCGGTCGGTTTTCACAGGCTCACCGACTAGAACCAACCGATTGTTTTCACGGGCTCACAATCCAACCCAGTTGGTTTTCCCAAAGGCTCACCAACCACAACCTTACAATGATTGTTTTCCGGGTTCACAATCAACCCGGTTGGTTTTCCCCAAAGGCTCACCAACCACAACCTTACAACGTTGGTTTTTCCCTTTGGCTCACCAACAAACCTTAACCCCTTGATTCAATCCCTTGATTGAATCAAGTTACAAGATATTAGAACAAGAGTTTAAATCAAATACAAGCTTCTCAAATAAGCAAATATAGCAAATGTAAATAAGTAAAGAAAAGAGAAGAAGCCCTCAAACTAATTTGTAGATGGAGGAACTCGGCTTCTTCTTCACTTGCCCCCTCTTCTGATTTTGCACGAAGTAGAGGATCTCCGAGGCAGCACACGGATGGAGAGGAAGCTTTGGGATTCACTTGGATGCTCTTCTTCTCTCTATTTTACTTTGAATGGCCCTTTTGTGCTTATGGAAGATTTTCCTTGTAATCTCTTTCAAATCTCTTCCCTAAATGTTTTCTCCCACTTCCATGAGTTCTCCCCTAGCTCTCTTCTTGTTTTTATAGCTTTAGATGGCGTGGAAACAAGAATATAGCCGTTAGAGACAAGAAAAAGAGCCGTTGGACACAGTCTGCATTTCCTGACAATGTTACCGTTGGGATCGGAGTCGACTCGCGCGATCAGGAGTCGGCTCGCCTGTTGCAGGAGTCGGCTCGTGTTTTACCGGAGACGACTCGGCCACTGTTCCAAATTTGAATTAATGTGCTTGCCTCGACTGGGAGTCGACTCGTCTTAACCTGGAGTCGACTCGCCAACTTCTGGAGCTGACTTGGCAATTTCGGAGTCGGCTCATCCACTGAAGTCCGTGGATCCAATTTTGAATTTTGTCCTCTCGAGTCGACTCGACTGTCCTGGGAGTCGACTCGAATCTCAGAGCCCGAACTCCCGATCCTCTGTCTTTTGGCTCGTCCAGTCTTGGAGTCGACTCGAACTTCCTTGGAGTCGACTCGGCTCTCAGTTTGCGAAACACAGCCTTCTGCCATCTTGGTGTAGCGCTGCCTTGGAGTCGACTCGAGCTGTCTGGGAGTCGACTCGAATCTCAGAGGCAGTAACTTGGTTTTCTGTCTGTTGATGGTCGCGGAGTCTCGGAGTCGACTCGTGCAATGCGGGAGTCGACTCGAATCTCAGTGTCCCAAAAACGCTCTCTGACTTTTTCTTTGTGCTCTCTGAGAGTCGACTCTTGCTTTCTTTGGAGTCGACCTACCAACCATCGGAGTCGACTCGCGTTCCACTGGAGTCGACTCGAAGACTGTTCTTTTGAATTTTTCTTTTGATTTTACTCCTCCAATTTGAATCCTTTAAACTTTAAACTTGGGCCAATAAATTGTAGCTTTCTTCCAACTTGAGAGCTTTGGAGGCCTTCTTGTGTTCTTCCAACTTGCTATGTTCCTTGCAAAATAAATATCTTTCTCCTTGCAACATAAACATTAGTATCTATACTTCAAGGTTTTGTGATCATCAAAATCAATCTATGAATCAATCTTTGGGTCATCAGTATGCCACAATATTTTTGTTCTTATATTCTGAAAATTAGTTCAATTGCTCTCATGTTGCTAAAATACTTAATATATTGGGCAAAAGATCTTAAATGAACAAGCTTTCATACTTATTATTGAAGAAAAGTTAAATTTCCATTCGTGCTTTCCTTGAATATCATTCTTGGTACTTCTTGAATTAACTTGAGAAAGATTCCACCTACACTTGATTTGAAAACTATCTTTGGAACCACATTCGATGTGTTCTCATTATAATTGGCTCTGATCTATGCTCATTAATCTTTTTCTAATATTATTGCCTTGAGTTATATGATTCATATTCTTGCAATAATTTGACATGCAAATCAGAGTACAAAAAGAAAAAAAATATTTGAGTATTCTTATCTTTGTGCTTAATGTTTCATTATCTTGCAACCTTTTTGATGTTGTCAAAAAGGGGGAGAAATATCTAAGTATATGCTCATAATGCTGTATGTTTTGAATTGAATACAAATCAGCTTAAATTGAAATATGTTGATTGTGTTAATTGAAATATGTTGATTGTGTTAAGCTGGTTAAATCGAAAGCATTATCATGAAGTATGTTTTAAATATATATGTTTTCTAATTCATGCAACTTAGCTATGCATTAGTCCTAGAACACAATATATTTTATATTGCACATACTCCAAGTTTTGTCATCATCAAAAAGGGGGAGATTGTTGACCCTCTAATGGATTTTGATGAATACAAAACACTAGAGCATAATTCCCTTTATCTTAACAAGTTATTTGAGGATTTTAGTTGGTTAATTAAGAGTATTGTTAAGAAATGTCTAGGCAAGTTCCCATATTTTTCAAGAATTTATTGAAGAATTTTTGAGCTGAAGAAAACAGATCAGGGACAGCCGAGACGTCTCCGGGTTGTCTCAGAGACGTCTCTGGCACAAACAGGAAGAACTGGCACGTCCGGAGACGTCCCCTGAAAAAGCGGAGTCGACTCTCTCAGAGAATTCCAGAAGACTTGTTTTTCGGAGATATAACGGCGGAGTCGTCCCCGAAGCAGCGGAGTCGTCCCCATGCAAAAAGCGCAAACAAGCGGAGACGTCCCCGTAAAGCACGGAGACGTCCCCGGAGCGCGGAGTCGTCCCCGAAGCAGCGGAGTCGTCCCCATGCAAAAAGCGCAAACAAGCGGAGACATCCCCGTAAAGCGCGGAGACGTCCCCGGAGCGCCTGGGACGCGACTGACAACTTTTTCAGGTAGATTTGAATTTCAAACGGTCATATCTTTGTGTCTAACGGCTATATTTGCTTTTTGGGCTATAAAAGGGACCTCTTAAGTGCTTCTCAACAACTTCTAACCAACCCAACACAAGATCATTCAAGAGAGAAGAAAGAAAAAGAGGTTCAAGGAGTTAGAGCTTTCAAGAGGAGAAATCAAGTGCATTCAAGCTTTCCCATCTGATTTCGAGCTCATCTACTCACTCCCACTTGGCAATCAAAGCTCGCATTCAAGCCAACGTGATCCACATCAGAAGAACCACCATCATCCACGCTCCAACGGCAAAAAGGGTTCTTCCGATTTTTATTGTTTCTCATTGTTATATTTGCTTCTTAAGAGCTTTCAAATCTTTTGTAAAACGTTTGAATATTGAGCTTGTTTCAGTCAAGGGACTTGGAACAAGGGATAGGCGTCCCAAGCCTAAGTTAAAATTGGGGGATTGTAGGGTTCGTTGTTAGCCCGGGGGTAAAACAACGAGTTGGGTAGTTCACTCGAAAACTACCGGATTGTAGGGTTCGTTGTTAGCCCGGTGTAAAACAACGAGTTGGGTAGTGCACTCGCCAAACTACCGGACTGTAATCTGGAGGGATTATAGTGAAATTCCCAAGAGGTCTTGGGGAGTGGATGTAGGTGCTGGGGTGCACTGAACTACTATATGTTTGTTGTGTTTGTGATTGTCTAACTTGCTCACTTACTTACTTAGATAAATTGCTTGCTAACTCTTATCCGCGCATCCTTTTAGTTGCAAGCATATTCAATTTACTTAATCAAGTCTCACTCAATAAATCAAACTGTTGCTAAGTTTAAATTCCACTGTTGCATCTATACAACTTAGCATAATTAATTGAAAAAGTGTTAGAAATAGCCTAAAAGTTTAAAAGACCCAATTCACTCCCCCTCTTGGGTTTGTATCCACTGGGCAACATTAACTAAAAATAATAAAAATAAAAACTTACTACTGGAGTGCGTTCACTCCGGGCATCCAAAATCTGATTTGATCTTCATGATCGTTCTTGCTTCTCGATTTTCCTCCCCGACAACGGCGCCATAATTTTGTTCGTCCGATTCCTGTTTAACAAAAAATATGCTAGACAGATCGTTGTTAGAACCGACGAACAAAAGTTAATTTAATTTTACTCTTACCTTTTCTACTTGAAGAATAAGCGGTCGTAAGAGGTCGATCCACAGGGAGGCGATTGGAGTTGCTTTAAAAATTAAAACGTTTACTCGGATTTGAAATCGATTTTTGAATGATAGAAGAAAAACATTACTTCGGGGATGATGATAGATTTTTCTAGTTTACCGGAGAATTATTTTTATTTAAAAATAATGAAAAGACAAGTTCTTAGAAATCAAAGAGCATTTATAAATTTATGAAATGTTTAACTATTCAAAGGATTACTTTGGCATGGATGAAAATAATACTTAAGAAGATTGAAGCGAACACAAATTGCATAAAGGAGGATTTAATGTATTGCATCAAAGAAGAATTAAAGATTGCATTAAAAAAAATAGAAATTAACTTGAACCTAGAACAAGGATTGCATAAAAAAAAGAAATGATAGATTTAGAAAACTAAATTGATTACAATGGTAGAATGAATATTGGCAGCTTGATGCTACCTTTCTTCTGCAATTAAAATAAAGGAAAGAAATAACAAAATAAAAAAAAGAAAACATCTCCCTTTCTCTCCCACGGTGGAACAACCAAATAATTTTTTTTTTTCTTTCTTTCTTCTCCAAAAGAAACAGAGCACTCCCCTGTTTAAAACTCTTCTCTCCCAAGCCGGCAGTCTCTTCCCTTCTCGCTCGACTTCTCTTCCCTCCTCTGTTCTTTGGAACCGATCCCCAACCGAGCACACCCCCCTTCCTCTTCCTCCTTCTCCTCTTATAGTCGCGGACGCGAGATCGCCGGACGCCTGATGCGGAAGGGAGGCGTGGAGTTCCTTCTTCGGGCGCTGCTGGGATCACGGAGAAGGGGCTGCAATCGCCGGTGATTGTGGAGGATTTGGAGACGGGCGAGCTGGGAGTTGAAGTGGAAGGTGGCGACGTGGATTTCTTTTTTTGGATCTGTTGCCCAGTGGATACAACCCAAGAGGGGGGGTGAATTGGGTCTTTTAAAACTTTTAGGCTACTTCTAACACTTTTTAATTAATTATGCTAAGTTGTATAGATGCACAGTGGAATTTAAACTTAGCAACAGTTTGATTTATTGAGTGAGACTTGATTAAGTAAATTGAATATGCTTGCAACTAAAGGATGCGTGGATAAGAGTTAAGCAAGCAATTTATCTAAGTAAGTAAGTGAGCAAGTTAGACAATGACAAAAAGCATCACAAACACAACAAACATATAGTGGTTCAGTGCACCCTAGCACCTACATCCACTCCCCAAGACCTCTTGGAAATTTCACTATAATCCTCCAGATTACAGTCCGGTAGTTTTGCGAGTGCACTACCCAACTCGTTGTTTTACACCGGGCTAACAACGAACCCTACAATCCGGTAGTTTTTCGAGTGAACTACCCAACTCGTTGTTTTTACCCCGGGCTAACAATGAACCCTACAATCCGGTAGTTTTTCGAGTGAACTACCCAACTCGTTGTTTTACCCCGGGCTAACAACGAACCCTACAATCCGGTAGTTTTTCGAGTGAACTACCCAACTCGTTGTTTTACCCCGGGCTAACAACGAACCCTACAATCCGGTAGTTTTTCGAGTGAACTACCCCAACTCGTTGTTTTACCCCGGGCTAACAACGAACCCTACAATCCCCCAATTTTAACTTAGGCTTGGGACGCCTATCCCTTGTTCCAAGTCCCCTTGACTGAAACAAGCTCAATATTCAAACGTTTTACAAAAGATTTGAAAGCTCTTAAGAAGCAAATATAACAATGAGAAACAATAAAATCGGAAGAACCCTTTTTGCCGTTGGAAGCGTGGATGATGGTGGTTCTTTCTGATGTGGATCACGTTGGCTTGAATGCGAGCTTTGATTGCCAAGTGGGAGTGAGTAGATGAGCTCGAAATCAGATGGGAAAGCTTGAATGCACTTGATTTCTCCTCTTGAAAGCTCTAACTCCCTTGAACCTCTTTTTCTTTCTTCTCTCTTGAATGATCTTGTGTTGGGTTGGTAAGAAGTTGTTGAGAAGCACTTAAGAGGTCCCTTTTATAGCCCAAAAAGCAAATATAGACGTTAGACACAAAGATATGACCGTTTGAAATTCAAATCTACCTGAAAAAATTGTCAGTCCGCGTCCCAGGCGCTCGGGGACGTCTCCGCGCTTTACGGGGACGTCTCCGCTTGTTTGCGCTTTTTGCATGGGGATGACTCCGCTGCTTCGGGGATGACTCCGCGCTCCGGGGACGTCTCCACGCTTTACGGGACGTCTCCGCTTGTTTGCGCTTTTTGCATGGGGATGACTCCGCTGCTTCAGGGGACGTCTCCGCTGCCTTATCTCCGAAAAAATCATTCTCTGGAAAACCCTGAGAGAGCCGTCTCCGCTATCTAGGGGACGACTCCGCTGGTCTGCTTTTTACTTGCAGGGACAACTCTGCAGGTACCGGGGACGTCTCCAGACGTGCCAGTTCTTCCTGTTTGTGCCAGAGACGTCTCTGAGACAACCCGGAGACGTCTCGGCTGTCCCTGATCTGTTTTCTTCAACTCAAAAATTCTTCAATAAATTCATAAAAATTATGGAAACTTGCCTAGACATTTCTTAACAATATTCTTAATTAAACACATGAAATCCTCAATTAAATTGTTAAGATAAATGAAATTATACTCTCGTGTTTTGTATTCATCAAAATCCATTAGGTGGTCAACAATCTCCCCCTTTTTGATGATGACAAAACACTGAGTATATGCAAAATTTAAGATTTAAACATAGTATTTGAGTATGTGCAATATAAAATATATTGTGTTCTAGAACTAATGCATAGCTAAGTTGCATGAAGTAGAAAGCATATATATTTAAAACATACTTCATGATAATGCTTTAGATTTAATCAGCTTAACACATTTCAATTTCAGCTGATTTGTATTCAATTCAAAAACACAAAGCATTATGAGCATATACTTAAATATTTCTCCCCCTTTTTAACAACATCAAAAAGATAGTGAAACATTAAGCACAAAGATAAGAATACTCAAATATTTCTTATTGTACTCTGATTTGCATGTCAAATTATTGCAAGGATATGAATCATATAACTCAAGGCAATAATATTAGAATCAGATTAATGAGCATAGATCAGAGCCAATTAAGATAATTTCAGAGCAGAACACAGATAGTTTTCTAATCAAGTGTAGGTGGAATCTTCCTTAGCTTAATTCAAGAAGTACCACAAATGATATTCAAGAAAAAAAAAAATATGAGTGGAAATCTAACCTCTCATCAATAAGTCTGAAAGCTTGTTCATTTAAGACCTTTTGCCCAATCTATTGAGTATTTTATCAACATGAGAGCAATTTAATTGATTTTCAGAGTAAAGGATCAAAACTTATATATTTGAAAGACATATCATCATGTTGGATCATTATTTCAAAGTTCTTTTTATGATAATAAGAGCATTGGGGCACAAATACCAAAATATGAATTCATACAATTTTTGATACATCTTAGAGCTCTTTTAAAGACTTTCTTTTGTTTCTTTAGAAAATAAGCACAATTTGTTAAAGAGAAATATGAATTGGCACAAAATTGAAGTTCTAAAGATCAACCCAATTAGGACTCATTAGTGAATTTCAAAATAGATTTTCTATGAGATACTCAAGAAAATTCAACATATTATTCTCCCCCTTTTTTCATTAAGTTAGAGGCTCTTAAGATCAACTATTTGAATTGCAATTTGGTTCATGAGTGATGCATAAGATATACTAACCAAATAACAAGCCTCAAGGTGTATCATAAAGATTTTCAGATTTAAATTTCAGATGATACATATTGGAGAGTATTAGGATCACTTTTCTTTTAGTATTCTTTCCCTCTCCTTTAGTTATAGATTTATGCGATTAAGTTCCATAAGATCTCTCCTTCTGAAATTTTCTTTCTCCCCCTTAATTGATCATTCCATTTAAGAGTTTAGAATTTGAAGATAATGTTCAATAAAATTGTCAATCTCAAAAATATATTTTCTATAATTATCAGCTTATTTTCATAAGACTCAAGGTTTGAGATAAGACAACCTCTATAGAACTCATCTCAAGGTATAAACTTATGATTAAAGCAAGTATTGCAATATAAGGAGGTTCATCAAAATCAATCCATGAAAATCAAGGTATGCATCAAATTAAGGTAACTTTAGGATAAGATATCTAAAGCTCCCCCTCAAAAGATACATTCCTCTTTAATCATTCTTTCCTTTGGTTGAATTTCAGATTTTAATGATAAATGTGAATAAAACTGAAATTCTATGTTATCGAGAATGTAGAGTGATCTAGAATTATTCAAAATTTATAGAAATCACTCTTTCTAATCCTTTAAGAATAAGTTATGTTTTCTCCTAATCTTAGAGAAAATGTATAGAAATATTAATCAGAAAATGATTCATTTGAAGCTCAGTTTCTTTCAAAAGCATTTACATTTTCTTCCTTTTAGAATCATTTGAGTGAGCTGAAATATTTCTAGCCTTAAGATCATTCACTCTATTGATGGAAGTCTTTAATAATATAGGAGAGAAGAACATATAGATGATCATTGAAATATTCATATATTTATAGAACTCAATTTCTTAATCATAGTTTTTCAGCAATGTATACATGAAGCACAATAAATATTTTTTTAATATCAAAATAAAGTCATATATTTAAAAATCTTTGCTTGCAATCAAGATCATTGAAAGACACATCATTTAGACCAATATTAGTATACTTTGAAGATAAGAAATGATATGTTTCGGATGCGTATCGGAGCAATCAACCAAGGCATCAAAATTAATTCTGTTTTTCTTAAATTAAGACTTTATTTAGAAATCATATTAAGTTTAAGCTTTTATACAAAATCAGATTCTGAATTTCATAAAGATTTTCAATAGAAGCTTTCAAAGTCATAATTTGAGATATGTATCTTCCTCATTGTAGCTCATCTTAAACCATTACGATTGAAAACTCATATTTCAAACATATAAGAGCATATTCAGATTCTTTGTATTTAATGTTGAGTTTTTGGTACAACTTAGAACATTATATACCAAATTTAGGCAAGTTGATGGATAAAAACAGAATCAATTCATTTTTCCTAAATAGAGATATCCTTTTCTACAATTTTATTCAATTTTCAGATTTTAGGGATGATTGTTAATGACAAATCTGAAATTTCTTCCCAATAGAACCAAACAAAAGATGTTATGTATCATTTCAAACATTCAATCAAATTGTCCAAGTATGAAGCATTACAAAATATTGAGAACCCATAATTCAAGACATTATGTCACATGCAAAATATATTATGTGTTAAGTCATGTATTAAAATATTAAGAACAAGCATGTCAAGAATCAAACTCAATTCTTTTCGAATAAACTCCCCCTATTAAATATAATCTTGCAATGATTTCATCCTTAAAGTGTGTTTTCAAGTGATTAAAAATTTGACTTGATTCTTCTTATATACTTTCATTAACTTTGTCTTTCATTTTTACTTTCTTGTACTCTATACTCTATTTGCTCCCTATCCGGTGGAGTTGGGAAGGGGCACGAGGTACTACCACTAGCCTCCCTCTTGTGCCGTCCCTAATATGCCCTACACCGAATAGTTGGGTCAAATAGTGCCAGGTACTACCACTAGCCTCCCCATTGGCACCATCCCTATGATGAGCAATATAGAAAGGTTAAGATGTTTACTTCAAACTCTCCCTGTTTGAGTGTAATCAATTATGAATTTTATCCCTTCCATATGTGTCGAATATATTATGCTTGTTTTATTTTTTCTTAAGATTGGAGTACTTGCCTTGCTTAGATTTTTCACCTCTTGAATAATGTCCACTTCCTTTTCTTTATCTCTCTCTCTTTTTGTTATTCTCAAGTAATTTACATGAAAGAGCGGAATAAAGAAATAATCTTATGTATCATATAGATGTATATCATGCAAACAACATTTTTATTGTGCTCAAGGATTCACAATTTCTCACAAGTTATTTTAAATCAAAATTTTAAGCATAAACTTGTGTATTTCATGGTTATTACATAGGCAAAGATATATTTTAGTTTGGGCAAACCATGAAACAATTTCTAAAAGTATAAGCCAATCAATACATATATGGACATGATATCAAAAGATTAACAATTAATGATTTTAATCATGTCATAATAAGATTTAAAGTTATTGACTTTGCTCAGCTAATTTGTGAGAGAGATATCTAGAATTACTTATTCATTATATATTCTTCAAGCCAAACTAGATTTCTTATGTGTGAACTTTTGGCTGAAGAAGGTTTTCTCTCTTGTTTGCATGTGAATGTTTTAGTGTATCTTACATGAAGATATCCTTCAAGTTGAAATCTCTCATTTTTCTTTCTTGAAGGAAGGTCATTAGTTTCGTTAAGATACAAAGCATTCATCCAACATATATATTTTTTAATTAGATGACTCAATATAAGATATGACAATAGTTGTATGTTGAGTCACTTTACTCAAGAGATTGCCTAAATACAAGCAAGCACATATCACTTGAACTAAAGAGATAGATCCAAGATAGTTCAAGGACAAGCATGTGAGGCAATATAAAGATTTATCAAGGTCAACTCAGTTTAGTGTAGATTCTATTTTCTTAAGATAATTATCAATAGGATATGTTAGCTAAGTTTTAATCAACTTATCTTAAACGTTTGTTTCTATCAAGATTTAGATTATGATTTATTTGTTATCAATGAAATATGATTCATTAACGTTAGATTGAAGTCTTGCACAAGGTCACATAATGAGCATACAATCTGGTCTACTACCTGTATGATAAAATAATTATTCTATCATGCTTCAATACAGCTTTAAACAATAAATATACTTTGCTCATCCTTTTCAATTTCTACAAGATGGGGTCATAGATATACCTTCTTCATGCCAATCTTCTATAAGAGTTATCTTGTGGACTAACGTTGGTCAATGAAGATCTCCTTTCCTGTTTGTCTTAATTTGGAGTTTGAGAGAAGATGTTCATTCATCATATTTCAAACTCACCTTGCAATATATCTCTTCATTAGTAGAACCAAAAATGATGTCATTACTGCATACTTTGAGCAAATAAGATATCACAAATTCTTCTTTTTGATGCATAGATTTATCACTATCATTCTCTATCAAAAAGGTTACTTAAGCTTTTATATCATGCTTTTGATGCTTGTTCCAAATCACGTAATGCTTTATCAGATATGTAATATGTATTTGTAAATAAGGGGGTTATTTACTTAGATGTCCTTTTTAATGAAATAACCACATAGGAGTGCATTCTACACATTCATTTGACAGAATATAAAGCTCATAAAGCAAGCAAATGATGATGGTGATCTTTACTTCTAATCATGTAAGAATCTTATCAAGTTCTATTTCATCTTTTCTTGATTTAGTCTTTTAATAGTCATCAATTTTTCTTCATTAAGTGCATTTCTGAAAAAACTCAATTTGGTTCTAATAAATTTTCAAATTTCATCGGGCAAGATTTCAGATTAAAAAAAAAAGATTTAGTTTAACTTAACCAATTATAATCTTATACATTCTTAAGTGTTTTAGTTTCAGATTATTAAATGTATGCAAAAAGATTAATCATAAACATGTCAAATAATCTGATTTTAGTGTCTTCATGAAAGATTATTAGTCTCATAAAGAGTAAGATGAATTGATATTTCTGCAACTAAAATCTTTTCATTGAATATTCTATATGCATTGCTTGATGAGTGATATCCAAGGATGGCATTATTTTCATAAAGAACATATCAAGCATAGTATGAATGACTGAAAAACTATGAAAGATATGCAATGGTTCATTTCCATTTTTCAGAAGATCAAAAGGAGTTTTCATCAAAAATAGATCTAGTAGAAATCATATGTATGACACGCAGTGATGATAGCTTTCAAAAATTATTTAAGTAGATGACTATCATACACAATTGTCTTTTTCATTTCTTCAAGAATTCTATTAATCCTATTTTATTTAAGGTGTCCTTGGTGCTGAAATAATCGAATTTAATATTATTTTCTGTATAACCTTTATCAGAATTTTGGTTTTCAACACTGTGCCATGATACTCTTTATCTTCACAATTTGGAAACCTTTTTCATTTGAAACACTTTTACAAGATTTAGCAAATACAGAAAAATACTTCAGTTTTATTTGCCAAGAACAAATCCAATGTAAGCTTTTGAAAAACTTAGAGATGGAAGCAACATCTTTAGATTTAGAAATGATTTTTGTTTGTTTCCTTAGTTAGCATGCATAGCAAAACTTTGACCTTTAAGAAGATAATTTAAGTAAGCCAATGGCAAGGTCTTTTGAGATTAAGTACATACTAGCATGAGTTGATTTTGTATGCTAAAGATGGTTTCTTTAATCTTCGTATTCATAGTGCATATATTCAAAAGCATACCAAGTACACATTATCATATCTATGATCAATAAACAATAATGCCATGGATAAAAACTCTCAATCAAGCATATAGAGAATTCATAGAATTATTCTTAATAAATTAATCATTTTGCAACTTATCCAATAGTGAGTAAAGTATACTATAAAATGAAGTGATTTGATTATATTTCCAAAAGTATTCTCTATATCACAAAATTGATCAATACATGCAATTCATATTTTAATCAAATACTAAAGTAATTTCAATATGAGAGGATGCAATAATAACTTATATCATTATTTCTTTCATTTAACTCATTCTTCTTAATTACATTTTAAATTCAATTCCTTAGCACATGTCTAGAGCATCCATTGTTTAGATAACATCTTTTATTAGAACCTTGGATAGCTAGACATATTTGCTGAAGAATAATCATATTTTCAACTTAGGAACCCAAGCTCTTTTGGGTCCTTGTAGGTTAGCTATAATTGTTCCTTTTGTAACCCATATTTTCTTAATAGCTATTTTGTCCATGAATTTACAGATTTTAGGATTACAAGGGATGTATTTCTGTATCCTCTTGTTGAATTTAACAAACTTAGATCGAACATGAGTAGTAGAAAAACTTTCAGTTTTCTGTTTTTCTCTTTTAGGTTCATCAAATTTGTAATGTATAGATTTAGGAATAACAGAAGAGATTTTACTTAGTTTTTGTTTATCAGTATTATAAGAATCTGTTTTAGAATAATTAAAAACTGTTTTAACAAACATATTCTTAAAAGATTTTTGGGTGTACCAAGGTTGATATCCTAATGTAGCTTTATCAAATTCAGCTCTTTGATTATTTTATCATTAGGTTCAATTTTTCAGAGCTGAGGGTAAATCTTTCAACAACAGGTTTTAATTTGTCAACTTCTTTAGTTAATCTTCTGTTATCTTCTGAAAGTAATTCATTGTTTTTCTTAAGTTTATCATGACTTTTAGTGAGAGATTGATCTCTTTGATTTAGTTCTTGATTTTCTTTCATTAAGATTTCAGTTTTACTAGTTAGTTTCAGTTTTTCATCTATTAGAATTTGATTTTCATTCTTCAAGTTCTTGTTCTTACAAATAAGTTTCCTATATTCTAAATACAAATCAGAAAAGGCATCATGGAGTTCATCAAATGTAAAATTGCTTTCAGTTTCAGCATGTACCTCTTGTGCCACCAAGCATGGATTTTCAATATGATACTGCTCTCCTTCTACACATGATGTTTCAGATTTGTTAGTGCATTCATATTTGTCTTCAAGTATATTCCATATTTCTTTAGCAGTCATGCAAGAAGATATGCAATTAAACTCATTCCTATCTAATGCACAATATAAAAGGTTCATGGCATCAGCATTCAATTGTGCTAAGTCCTTTTCATTAAAAGTTTGAGAGAGTGTGTGAAGATCATTTATTATGATTTTCCATAAATAATAGTTTTGTGATTGAATAAAGATGCGCATGCGTATTTTCCAATATGTATAGTTTATGCCATTAAATAGTGGTGGTGTATCAATTGATTGTCCTTCTCCTAGAAAACTATCTATTTGAGTTGTCATGATCTTTGGCTCTAGTCGGTTAAGACTACAAATAATATTTGAGCACCTGCTCTGATACCACTTGTTGCCCAGTGGATACAACCCAAGAGGGGGGGTGAATTGGGTCTTTTAAAACTTTTAGGCTACTTCTAACACTTTTTAATTAATTATGCTAAGTTGTATAGATGCACAGTGGAATTTAAACTTAGGAACAGTTTGATTTATTGAGTGAGACTTGATTAAGTAAATTGAATATGCTTGCAACTAAAGGATGCGCGGATAAGAGTTAAGCAAGCAATTTATCTAAGTAAGTAAGTGAGCAAGTTAGACAATGACAAAAAGCATCACAAACACAACAAACATATAGTGGTTCAGTGCACCCTAGCACCTACATCCACTCCCCAAGACCTCTTGGGAATTTCACTATAATCCTCCAGATTACAGTCCGGTAGTTTTGCGAGTGCACTACCCAACTCGTTGTTTTACACCGGGCTAACAACGAACCCTACAATCCGGTAGTTTTTCGAGTGAACTACCCAACTCGTTGTTTTACCCCGGGCTAACAACGAACCCTACAATCCGGTAGTTTTTCGAGTGAACTACCCAACTCGTTGTTTTACCCCGGGCTAACAACGAACCCTACAATCCGGTAATTTTCGAGTGAACTACCCAACTCGTTGTTTTACCCCGGGCTAACAACGAACCCTACAATCCGGTAGTTTTTCGAGTGAACTACCCAACTCGTTGTTTTACCCCGGGCTAACAACGAACCCTACAATCCCCCAATTTTAACTTAGGCTTGGGACGCCTATCCCTTGTTCCAAGTCCCTTGACTGAAACAAGCTCAATATTCAAACGTTTTACAAAAGATTTGAAAGCTCTTAAGAAGCAAATATAACAATGAGAAACAATAAAATCGGAAGAACCCTTTTTGCTGTTGGAAGCGTGGATGATGGTGGTTCTTCTGATGTGGATCACGTTGGCTTGAATGCGAGCTTTGATTGCCAAGTGGGAGTGAGTAGATGAGCTCGAAATCAGATGGGAAAGCTTGAATGCACTTGATTTCTCCTCTTGAAAGCTCTAACTCCCTTGAACCTCTTTTTCTTTCTTCTCTCTTGAATGATCTTGTGTTGGGTTGGTAAGAAGTTGTTGAGAAGCACTTAAGAGGTCCCTTTTATAGCCCAAAAAGCAAATATAGCCGTTAGACACAAGATATGACCGTTTGAAATTCAAATCTACCTGAAAAAATTGTCAGTCGCGTCCCAGGCGCTCCGGGGACGTCTCCGCGCTTTACGGGGACGTCTCCGCTTGTTTGCGCTTTTTGCATGGGGATGACTCCGCTGCTTCGGGGATGACTCCGCGCTCCGGGGACGTCTCCACGCTTTACGGGGACGTCTCCGCTTGTTTGCGCTTTTTGCATGGGGATGACTCCGCTGCTTCAGGGGACGTCTCCGCTGCCTTATCTCCGAAAAAATCATTCTCTGGAAAACTCTGAGAGAGCCGTCTCCGCTATCTAGGGGACGACTCCGCTGGTCTGCTTTTTACTTGCAGGGACGACTCCGCAGGTACCGGGGACGTCTCCAGACGTGCCAGTTCTTCCTGTTTGTGCCAGAGACGTCTCTGAGACAACCCGGAGACGTCTCGGCTGTCCCTGATCTGTTTTCTTCAACTCAAAAATTCTTCAATAAATTCATAAAAATTATGGGAACTTGCCTAGACATTTCTTAACAATATTCTTAATTAAACACATGAAATCCTCAATTAAATTGTTAAGATAAATGAAATTATACTCTCGTGTTTTGTATTCATCAAAATCCATTAGGTGGTCAACAGGATCGATGGAAGGATGGGAGCTGGGGATGCGGTGACGGCTGGCAGCGATCGTGCTGATGGCGTGGAGGATTTGGAAGGGATGCCATGGGACTGCTGCTGGGATTTTCCTTGCTGGGAGGGAGATGAATGTGGAGGAGGGGCTGAGATGATGGCGTGATCATGGGAGTAAGGAGAGAGCGGACACTGGGATTCTGCTGATGGGCGTTGCTGGCATGCGGTGGGGATGAGGTTGAGGATTTGGCGACGCCTTGCAACTGGGCTGGCACGCGGGATCGACGGGAGGAGCCGATATGGAGCTTGGCTGCGTTCATGTTGATGGCGTGGCGGATTTGGAAGCGGGATCGTCGGGGATGAGCTGTTCACGGAAGAGCTGGGATTTGAGGGCGAATCACGATTTAGGGAGAGCCTGGATCTCGAGAGGAAGGGGAAGGCGGTGATGCACTGCGGACGGCTGGAGCGGCTGCTTGGATCACGGAAGATGAATCGGGAGCTGGGAGACACCAAGTTCCGTCCAATTAGTCATATAGATAAAAAAAATAGTATGATATGAAAATTTGGCTTGTAAGGTCATCTATTTTGACTGGAGGTTAATTGCAAGTCTTTCAAGTCATGGGTCACCCAGTACCTCATTGTTATGATATGGCCAAATTAGATTTACCCAAAATTCTTTCCCAAAAGCATAGAAAAATTGGACCTGATTTGGATCCAAACCTGACTCGGACCTGACCCGATCTTCAACCGGGTCAGATCTGGGAAGGAATTCTTCTTTAGTCAAATTTGTACTCAATGTGCATTTTATCTCTAATTTATGAAAATCTGTGCCAGACCCAAATATAATATTAATCCAGTGAATTTATCATTATCGGTTAGCAATAATACTAATTTAGGTGACATGTAGGTCGCACTTTTGTGCTCTCATCATGACCCTCTGACCTATTCGGAAGCTGTCAAGAGTAGGGACTCTGACAGATGGCTGGACGCCATGAAATCCGAGATAGATTCTATGTATACAAACCAAGTGTGGACTTTGGTTGATGCACCTGAGGGAGTGATTCCAATAGGGTGCAAATGGGTATACAAGAAGAAGATAGGAGCTGATGGCCAGAGGGATTTGTCTCAAGAGGGAGAGCAAATCAAGTATGTAGGCTTAAGAAATCCATTTATGGATTAAAGCAGGCATCTAGAAGTTGGAACATCCATTTTGACATGATAGTCAAAGAGTTTGGCTTCATTAAAAATATAGATGAACCTTGTGTGTACAAGAAGACTAGTGGGAGTGCTATTGTCTTCTTGATATTATATGTGGACGATATATTGGTCATTGGAAATGATGTTCCAATGATGCAATCGGTCAAGACTTGGCTATCAAAGAAATTTGCCATGAAAGACTTGGGTGAAGCATCCTATATACTTGGTATAAGGATCTATAGAGATAGATCTAAAAGGATGCTAGGTTTGTCCGAGTCTAGGTACATAGGTAATGTGCTGAAGAGGTTCAGCATGGATGGAAGTAAGAAAGGTTTCTTACCCATAGGATATGGCATACAACTCTCTAGGAAGATGTCTCCTAAGACATCTGAAGAGAGTCATTCTATTCCCTATGCTTCAGCAGTAGAGTCAATCATGTATACTATGTTATGTACTAGGCCTGATGTAGCTTATGCCTTGGGTATGGTAAGTAGATTTCAGGCAGATCCCGGGGAGGATCATTGAAAAATTGTGAAAAGTATTCTCAAATACTTGAGAAGGACTAGAGATGTTTTTCTGATTTATGGAGGATCAGAATTGAAACTAGAAGGCTATTCAGATTCTAGCTTTCAATCTGATCCAGATGATAGCAAGTCAATCTCTGGATATATCTTCACTTTGAATGGTGGAGCTGTGAGTTGGAAGAGTTCCAAATAGCAAACTGTAGCTGACTCAACTACTGAGGCAGAATACATAGCTGTTAGTGAAGCTGCTAAGAAAGCAGTCTGGATGCAGAAGTTCATCACAGAGCTGGGTGTAGTTCCTGAGATTGCCGGACCAGTCCCAGTTTATTGCGATAACACTGGAGCTGTTGCACAGGCTAAGGAACCAAGGTCTCATCATAGATCCAAGCACATTTTGAGACGCTTCCACCTTGTTCGAGAGATAATTGAAAGACAAGACGTCAAGATTGAACGAGTAGATACAAAGAACAATATAGCAGACCCATTTACTAAAGCTCTACCACGACAGCAATTCAATCGTCACCTTCGATTGTATGGGGTTAAAATATAAGGGCGATTGGCTTTAGTGCAAGTGAGAAATTGAAAGAGTAGATGCCCTATAAGCCAATCATTTGATAGGTTTCTCTTTGTAATCCTCCAAATCATGTACTTTGACACTCGATATATATCAATAAAGATATTGTGTTTCATCATTTGCTACTTATCTGTTTTATTATTGGATGATGAACCCCATAAATTAGGACATTGGTTTTAGGGTTATGATAAGATCAAGTGGGGGCTAACCAAATGGGAGAAGAGGGAGGGGCCTACGCCCCTCCCTTGGCTGGTGGCGTGAAGGAAAAAGGAGGGGCCATGCCCCTCCTATTTTGAATTCACAAAGGGATAAAGATGAGCTCCTAAAATTTAGGAGTTCATCTCTATCCACACACCATAAAAGAGGGGTTTGTTAGATGTATGCCCTAGAAGCCAATTTGACTGACACATTGTTGATTCTAGGGACATAATTTTGTACTTGACTGTTTATTATTGAATAAATAAAAGGCATCTTTTCATTCATATTATTTATGTGTCTATGAATCGTCCAAGAATTAATAAGATGATGATACATATTCTCAGGAGTTGAGAATTTGAGCCATGTATCATTGGTGATTAATTTCTAAATGCTCCTGATCAATGGATCATCACGAGGACGGTGATCGATCCGATCAGTGCACAGATCACTTTCCTTCTGGATGGACGAGACTTGAGTCCACAGTGTAGGGACACTGAAGTGATAGTGCAGGTGCTTGTTAGAGAACAAGGGTACTGAGCGTGACCAAGACAAGAAGTCACTTAGGATGTCTATCCACTCGTCAGTGACTTGCTTGATGTTGCAGTAGTGTGACTGGTCCTTTGACCTGCGGTGCTTCGGCTACTCACAGTGAGGTTATTGTAGTTTGACTGCACACATACATGGTCTCTAGCCATATGGGTCCATGCAGTGTAGATTGGCTGCAGTAGGTTCACTGTAGGAGTAGGGTATGCACCTATAAGGAATCTATCGACCTTGATAGAAGAGGAGTGATCCTATGTGATTTATTAGACTGAGTTCTAAGACCTTGGCCAGGGCAGTAATATAAAGTGGAAAAAGAGTTTTCCACTATCGAACTCAAGTCGAATAAATCTTGACATATGACAGACGATGGGGTTTGACGAGTTGTCCATGACCTCCATCCTGTAGGGATCCACGATAGTAGGACTGTATCACATGTTAACTGCACCTAGAGGTTCATCATTCCATTCTGCTGGGTAGCCACTACATGCTGCTAGGTGTCACTGGTGGATGGTGGGACTCACAGGGATTATCTCGATGATCGATAAACCCTAATGAGTTGAGTTGGAATCGTTCCAACCCATTGAAAGGAGTTTTCAATGATATTGAGATAGAGATCACAATATATCTCACTACCAGTCAGAATAGAACCTATGGAGTCACACACACTAGAAGTATTGACCGATCCGATGGTTGAAATCGTGATTAGGAATCACAAGTAATCAATTTGATTGATAAGAAGTTGAAGAAAGGAACAAAGGGAATTAATTAATTGGACTTGAAACAAGAGTCCTACTTCGGGTAGGATTCCTAGAGTCCTAATTGGATTAGGACTGGGAATCCTAGTTGGAGTAGGACTGGGATTCCTACTTGGAATAGGATTCCTACAATCCTAATGAGATTAGGAATTTTGAATTAAAATTGGATTCCTACTTGAAGTAGGATTCCTAGAAATTCTAATTGGATTAGGACTTCGGATTCAAATAGAGTCCTAATTGGATTAGGACTAAAATTAAATACATCCTAATTGGATTAGGATTCCTTAAGTCTAAATTAATTATTAATCTAATGAATCAATATGACTCCTAATTGGATTAGGATTGAAGAGTTCAATTGAGTCATAGTTCATTCAAGTCCTAATTGGATTAGGACTAGCATAGATTGAACCCAATTTGGCCAATCCTAATTAGATTAGGATTAAACCATGAAAGAGGGACCTAATCCTCTTTGGAAGAGGATTAGGCTAACCAAGTAAGAGGGGCATCAGCCCCTCTCCACTTGATTAGGTGCGACATGAAGAGAGAGGGGGCCGGCGCCCCTCTTGGAAAGTTGTCAAGGGCTCCTAACTTGTAGGAGCCCTTCATCCTTATTAAAGGAGGACTAGGGCCGGCGCCCTAGATGAATCTTTTCTCCTCTTCAAGCCTGGAAGCCCCCTCTCCTCCTCTTGGTTCAGCCGCAAGCAAAGGGAGAAGAATCTCCAAGTGTTGGCGGCCTCCTCCCCTTCCCTTCCTTCATCCAACGCAAGGAACAAAAGAAGGCTACGTGGGGTTCTTTCTTTTTCCTCATCTTCATCCTTCTTCTTCCTCCTCTCAAGCACAATCAAGGGTTGATTGAAAGAGAGGAGATCAGCCATCAAAGAAGTCTTTGCAAGGGAGCTAGCACCCCGGGAAGACAAGAAAGATTGGATCGGATCCTGCTTCGTGTGGATACCCGTAGAGGCCGGACGTTTTGAACGGCTTCAAGCGAACCCTCTTCCAAAACCACGAATTCAGATTTGCGGTGATCATCTACCCGCGCAAGGTGAAGATTGATCTTCCTAATAGTTTTAAAAGTTTTAATTCTTACCTAATTACGAAAGGTCTCGAAACAACGTTCATGCGCATGAACGTCGATCCCGCACATGCCTCTTCCGCTGCCACCTGATTTAATTTTTGAAATATCAGCGGCATGGGCGGGTTCCCAACAGTGGTATCAGAGCCTAGGCTTCGTAGATTAAGGTAAGAATTAAATATCTAAAGGCATATTAGATCTGAAAATTGAATGATCATGCATGCTGAAAAATTCTGCATGCAGATTTTTCAGGGGTGCTGATTTTTTGCATGCTGATTTTTATGTGATAAAAAGATGATTCTAAATGCATTGTTAATGGGATTACAAAGTTTAGAATCATGATTAGCATGATCAGCGACCTATGTCATGATACAATCAGTTAGTTTTCAGATCTGAAAATTATAATTGTTGCATACGGTGATGATCATAGGATTCAACCCCTTTTGGTATCAAATGTAATGACCTGCGATGTGATCTGCGATGTCATGTAATTTTTCAGATGCTTGCATGCATCTTATTTGATGTTTTGAGAGGCCTGCGTGCCTCCTAAAAGGAGATGTAATTTATTTTTATTTTTATTTTACATCTGGTTGTATTTCTGTGATGTGATGTACATCAACGATCGAGTTGAAGCAAAGGCATGAGATGAAAGGTGATCTAATCGGTTGATGGCGATGGGATCAAGAGTTGATCAAGGATCGAATCAAGGAGGCTTAGAACCAATTCAAGAGTTGAAGACCACTTGATCGATTGATGTGCATGTGCTTGTAATACGACCTAATTAGAATCCATGATCATCACCTATTTAAAGTTTTAGCTTTAATTTGATGCTGCGATTATAACTGCCTGTGATGAGCCGTTTGCATGTGATGTGAATGCGAGTCGGGTAGATAGGTTTACATATGATGTATCAAACCCAATTGAGACCTAAATCAAAACCTCCTCAATCAAGTCGAGAGTGAACCGACATGAGCAAGTCATATTAGATTAATTGATCTAATTGGTGTCCTAGGGAAAGCATGAAAGGTGGTTACTTAATTAGGACCTTACTCTCTGAGTAAGGGAGCCTCCCACCTGCTTACCTGGCCAATTGTTCGATTACCTCTTATGAAGGGCTCAAGTTGCAAACACTAAGACCTGATTAACCAATATTAAGTCAATAGGTCTTCCACTGTAGTAGAGCTGCTAAGGCCTTTCTGATGTTGATTTGTCTCGGCTGGACACAGTGGTCAAGTTGCATCGGGGGGCTGGACCTCTCTATAGACATGAGATGTTGTAGGGTAAAGGTGGGGTTGGGCACCAATAACTGTTAGGTGAGGACCCAATGACGACTTTATTCCTACGGTTATACGGTGGGTCTGACTTAACTAAGAAATGGGACCAATAACTGTTAGGTGAGGTCTTCATGGCTTAGAGACCAAGTTGCACTGCAACATGCTTGAGAAGCATTGTACAAGAGTTGTACACTCATCCATCTATGTGTCACCAATAACCGTTAGGTGAGGTGGCATGTAAATTGGTGAGACCGCAGTACCTACTAGAAACCCTAGTCGCGTAGGATTTCCGTTTTCCTACCAGGGAGTGTAAGGGATTCGAGAAAATAGTGGGAGTCACATTTGTCCTAAAAGACCTTAGAACAGATTAGGATCAAGTACAAAAGTCTAACTAGAATCTTTACTCTCTGCAGATACAATGTCGGCTTCAAACCCTTTGACCCGTATTCTTGAGACCAACCGACTGACCGGAACCAATTACAAAGACTGGCTTAGAAATCTCAAAATAGTTTTGGACTGTGAGAAGATAGGCTACATACTCGATTCAGATATCCCCACACTACCAACACGTCCTACTGATGTTTCAGCGTCAGATGCATCAAAAGTGGTTGGATGATGACATTAGAGTAAAATGCTATATGATGGCATCCATGTCTAATGAACTCCAATGCCAGCATGAAAATATAAAGACCGCTAGGGACATACTGGCACACCTGCAAGAGTTGTATGGTGAGCAGAGTCGCACAGCTCGTTTTGAAGTATCCAAGAGGCTCTTCAAAGCGAAGATGCGCGAGGGGCAGTCTGTCCATGATCACGGTCTGACCATGATCAAGGACCTAGAGGAGCTTGAGAAGCTCGGTATGGACATGCACAAGGAATTACAAGTGGATTTGATCCTACAGTCACTTCCTGATTTATTTGGTCAGTTTATAGTAAACTACCACATGAATAAGATTGAATGCACTAAGACTGAACTAATCAACATGTTGGTAACTGCTGAGGGAGCCTTGAAAGGTTCAAGGGGCAATGTCCTTGCTGCTGAGTTGACTTCTGGTTCCAAGAGAAAGTCTGCTTGGAAGAAAAAGAAGCCTGCTAAGAAGCAGAAGAAAGACAAGAAGCCAAAGAAGGAAGTTCAAAAGAAAAAGGCTAACGATAAAGGAAAATGTTTCCACTGCAATGTCGAAGGCCACTGGAAGAGGAACTGTCCTTCATACCTCGAGAGCCTGAAGAACAAGAAAGGTGACACACCTTCAGAAGGTATAGACTTGCTCATAATTGAAACTAATCTAGCGGTTTCTTCTACTTCTAGTTGGGTTATAGATTCTGGTTCTAGTGCTCATCTGTGCACTACCATGCAGGGTCTAAAGGAAAGTAGAAGGCTGACGGAAGGTTGCGGTAACCCTTCGGGTTGGCAACGGGGCAAAAGTTGCTGCTGTGGCTGTGGGCACCTACCATCTGCGACTACCGTCTGGATTTAGTTTAATACTTAGAGACTGCTATTATGTACCTGTTGCTAGCAGAAATTTGATTTCTGTTTCATGTCTAGCACAGGAAGGTCATGTTTTTATATTTGACAAAGACTGCTGTTCTATTTATTTGAGAAATAAAATAGTCGCACGTGGTTTCATGATTGACAGTCTCTATCATTTACATATGGATGTATCTGTGAATGTTACCGAGCAAGAAGTGAGTGCCAAAGGATCCAAAAGATCCAGAGATGAGATAAACCAAAGATATTTGTGGCACCTCAGGCTTGGCCATATTGGAGAGGACAGAATGAACAAAATGGATAAAGATGGGCTTTTAGGCTCATTGACTAACGAGTCATATCCAGTTTGTGAGTCCTGTCTTCAAGGAAAAATGGCTAGACTGCCCTTTGTAGGACATGGGGAGAGGACCACTGAAATACTTACCCTAGTACATACAGATGTATGTGGCCCATTCGATGTGCTAGCCAGGGGACGTTATTCTTACTTCATTACCTTTATCGATGATTATTCACGGTATGGGTATGTGTATCTTATGAGACACAAGTCTGAATCTTTTGAAAAATTCAAAGAGTTCAAGAATGAAGTAGAAAAAACAAATTGGAAAACCTCTTAAAGCTCTTCGATCAGATCGAGGAGGAGAATACCTTAGTAGGGAATTCCGGGACTATCTCAAAGAAAACGGCATAGCCTCACAATGGACACCTCCGGGTACACCTCAACTCAACGGAGTGTCAGAGAGGAGAATCGGACCCTATTGGATATGGTCAGGTCCATGATGAGCTTCACTGATCTACCTATGTTCTTTTGGGGAGATGCCTTACTCACAACGATTTATTTATTGAATAGAGTTCCCTCTAAATCCGTTCCTACCACACCGTATGAGATATGGCATGGTAAGAAACCAAGTCTGGGTCATCTCAAGATTTGGGGATGTCCGGCCCACGTCAAGAGACTACAGGCGGACAAGTTAGAGGCTAGGACCATAAGTGCTCGTTTTATAGGATATCCTAAAGAGTCATTAGGATACAATTTTTACGTCTCAGAGGATCACAATGTGTTTGTGAGCCGTCATGCCATCTTCTTGGAAAATCAGTTTATCCTTGATAGAGGCAGTGGGAGGAAAATTGAGCTTGAAGAGAAAGTCTCTGAAAAGCAACGAGTCATGGATCCTATTGAACCCATTCATACAGAGCCAGTACACGATGTCCCTCGACCACCTCGTAGATCTAGTAGGGTCTCCCATCCTCCCGATAGATACTTAGGTATACTTGAAGAGGATACCAAGGAAATGTTCCTAGTGGGAGATAGGGATCACATACAGGATCCCAAAACCTACAACGAGGCGATATCTGATATCGATTCCGAGAAATGGCTGGAAGCTATGAAGTCAGAGTTAGATTCCATGCATTCCAACCAAGTCTGGACCTTAGTAGATCTACCAGAAGGTATTGTACCTATTGGATGCAAATGGATCTACAAAAGGAAGATAGGTTCGGATGGAGAGGTAGAGACCTATAAGGCAAGGCTTGTGGCGAAAGGGTATAGTCAACGCGAAGGCATTGACTATCAGGAGACCTTTTCACCTGTAGCCATGCTAAAATCCATCCGAACATTGCTTGCCATTGCAGCATTTCATGATTATGAAATCTGGCAGATGGATGAGAAAACTGCTTTCCTGAATGGATATCTTGATGAAGATATCTATATGGAACAGCCTTTGGGTTTTACTTCCAGTGATGGAGATCACAAGGTCTGCAAGCTGCAAAGGTCCATCTATGGACTAAAGCAAGCATCTCGGAGTTGGAACACTCGTTTCGATGATGCAATCAAAACGTTTGATTTCATCAAAAACGAAGAGGAACCGTGTGTTTACAAAAGGTTAGTGGGAGTGCTGTCGTTTTTCTCGTACTGTACGTAGATGACATTCTCCTGATTGGGAATGATATTTCCATGCTAACCTCGGTCAAGGTCTGGTTGTCAAAAGAATTCTCCATGAAAGACCTTGGGGAAGCATCCTATATTTTGGGAATAAAGGTCTATAGAGATAGATCTAAAAGGATGCTTGGCCTTTCACAGAAGATGTACATAGAGGAGATGCTGAAGAGGTTCAGCATGGAAAACTCCAAGAGGGGTCTCTTACCCCTAAAGCATGGAATTCATCTCTCCAAGAAGATGTGCCCCAACACATCTGAAGAGATTCAACGCATGAGCAAGATTTCCTATGCATCGGCAATAGGAAGCCTCATGTATGCCATGCTGTGTACACGACCTGATATAGCTCTTGCTGTGAGTGTCACAAGCAGATATCAGTCGGATCCAGGCAAGAAGCACTGGATAGCTGTGAAGAACAGTCTTAAGTACTTAAGAAGAACTAAGGACATGTTCTTGGTCTTTGGGAGAAGATCAGAGTTGAAGGTAGAAGGATGCACACATATTGATGATAGAAAGTCTACATCAGAATATGTGCAATTGTGATTCAGTAAATTGGAAGAGTTCCAAACAACCGATCATTATAGATTCTACCTTAGAAGCTGAATGTTAAGCCGTATCTAAGGGTGCAGTAGAAACCTTCTGATTAAAAGTTAATTGCAGAGTTAGGTGTAATGTCATCAAATGCCATAACACTTTACTGCGATAACATTGGCACCATAGCACTAGCTATGGAGCCATGGTCTCATCAGAAGTCCAAGCACATAGAGCGGCGCTTCCATTTCATACGCGACTATGATGTAGAGGTGCAGAGAGTAGACTCCGCGGATAACGTGGCAGACCCGTTCACTAAGCAGCTGAGTCAGCAAAAGACTGAAGCCCACCTTGAGAAGATGGGCCTAAGATATATGACCAATTGGCTTTAGTGCAAGTGGGAGATTGTTAGATGTATGCCCTAGAAGCCAATCTGGCTGACACATTAATAATTCTAGGGATATAATTTTGTACTTGACTATTTATTATTGAATAAATAAAAGGCATCTTTTCATTCATATTGTTTATGTGTCTATGAATCGTCCAAGAAATTAATAAGATGATGATACATATTCTCAAGAGTTGAGAATTTGAGCCACGTATCATTGGTGATTAATTTCTAAATGCTCCTGATCAATGAATCATCACGAGAACGGTGATCGATCCGATCAGTGCACAGATCACTTTCCTTCTGGATGGACGAGACTTGAGTCCACAGTGTAGGGACACTGAAGTGATAGTGCAGGTGCTTGTTAGAGAACAAGGGTACTGAGCGTGACCAAGACAAGAAGTCACTTGGATGTCTATCCACTCGTCAGTGACTTGCTTGATGTTGCAGTAGTGTGACTGGTCCTTTGACCTGCGGTGCTTCGGCTACTCACAGTGAGGTTATTGAAGTTTGACTGCACACATACATGGTCTCTAGCCATATGGGTCCATGCAGTGTAGATTGGCTGCAGTAGGTTCACTGTAGGAGTAGGGTATGCACCTATAAGGAATCTATCGACCTTGATAGAAGAGGAGTGATCCTATGTGATTTATTAGACTGAGTTCTAAGACCTTGGCCAGGGCAGTAATATAAAGTGGAAAAAGAGTTTTCCACTATCGAACTCAAGTTGAATAAATCTTGACATATGACAGACGATGGGGTTTGACGAGTTGTCCATGACCTCCGTCCTGTAGGGATCCACGATAGTAGGACTGTATCACATGTTAACTGCACCTAGAGGTTCATCATTCCATTCTGCTGGGTAGCCACTACATGCTGCTAGGTGTCACTGGTGGATGGTGGGACTCACAGGGATTATCTCGATGATCGATAAACCCTAATGAGTTGAGTTGGAATCGTTCCAACCCATTGAAAGGAGTTTTCAATGATATTGAGATAGAGATCACAATATATCTCACTACCAGTCAGAATAGAACCTATGGGGTCACACACACTAGAAGTATTGACCGATCCGATGGTTGAAATCGTGATTAGGAATCACAAGTAATCAATTTGATTGATAAGAAGTTGAAGAAAGGAACAAAGGGAATTAATTAATTGGACTTGAAACAAGAGTCCTACTTCGGGTAGGATTCCTAGAGTCCTAATTGGATTAGGACTGGGAATCCTAGTTGGAGTAGGACTGGGATTCCTACTTGGAATAGGATTCCTACAATCCTAATGAGATTAGGAATTTTGAATTAAAATTGGATTCCTACTTGGAGTAGGATTCCTAGAAATTCTAATTGGATTAGGACTTCGGATTCAAATAGAGTCCTAATTGGATTAGGACTAAAATTAAATACATCCTAATTGGATTAGGATTCCTTAAGTCTAAATTAATTATTAATCTAATGAATCAATATGACTCCTAATTGGATTAGGATTGAAGAGTTCAATTGAGTCATAGTTCATTCAAGTCCTAATTGGATTAGGACTAGCATAGATTGAACCCAATTTGGCCAATCCTAATTAGATTAGGATTAAACCATGAAAGAGGGACCTAATCCTCTTTGGAAGAGGATTAGGCTAACCAAGTAAGAGGGGCATCAGCCCCTCTCCACTTGATTAGGTGCGACATGAAGAGAGAGGGGGCCGGCGCCCCCTCTTGGAAAGTTGTCAAGGGCTCCTAACTTGTAGGAGCCCTTCATCCTTATTAAAGGAGGACTAGGGCCGGCGCCCTAGATGAATCTTTTTCCTCCTCTTCAAGCCGTGGAAGCCCCCTCTCCTCCTCTTGGTTCAGCCGCAAGCAAAGGGAGAAGAATCTCCAAGTGTTGGCGGCCTCCTCCCCTTCCCTTCCTTCATCCAACGCAAGGAACAAAAGAAGGCTGCGTGGGGTTCTTTCTTTTTCCTCATCTTCATCCTTCTTCTTCCTCCTCTCAAGCACAATCAAGGGTTGATTGAAAGAGAGGAGATCAGCCATCAAAAGAAGTCTTTGCAAGGGAGCTAGCACCCCGGGAAGACAAGAAAGATTGGATCGGATCCTGCTTCGTGTGGATACCCGTAGAGGCCGGACGTTTGAACGGCTTCAAGCGAACCCTCTTCCAAAACTACGAATTCAGATTTGCGGTGATCATCTACCCGCGCAAGGTGAAGATTTGATCTTCCTAATAGTTTTAAAAGTTTTAATTCTTACCTAATTACGAAAGGTCTCGAAACAACGTTCATGCGATGAACGTCGATCCCGCACATGCCTCTTCCGCTGCCACCTGATTTAATTTTTGAAATATCAGCGGCATGGGCGGGTTCCCAACAGGGTCGACCCAAGGAAAGCATGAGTCGACCCAAACCTCAAAGCCTCTCAAGCCTCAAGAAAATAGTTCTCTGGAAACACTGAGAGGGTCGACCCAAGAGGAAGTTGAGTCGACCCAAGCTTGAGTCGACCCAAACACTGAGAGGGTCGACCCAAAGGCAGTGACAGAATACATTGACAGAATAGGTTCTCTGGAAACCCTGAGAGGGTCGACCCAAGTGAAAGTTGAGTCGACCCAACTGAACCTTTAGTCGACCCAAAGAAATGTTGAGTCGACCCAAGTGAAGGAAGGCTGAATTATAAGTTTCTGTGGTTCTGAGAGGGTCGACCCAAGGAAAGGCTGAGTTGACCCAAGTGAATGTTGGGTCGATCCAAGGAAAGGTTGAGTCGACCCAAGAACGGGCAGAAGCATAACGGCTAGTTCTGCAGAAGTACTTTTTGTCCTTCCAACAGTGAGTAACGGCTAGTTTTTGAATTCTAACCATTGAGACTTGTCTAATGGATGAAGAAAACTATTTAAAGTGGCACTATTCATCAGAGAAAATATCCTTTTGCAAAATATCAAAAAGTACACAAGAAAGACAAAGTGCCCTAATCTTCTTCATTCAAGTGCTTCATTCAAGAGTCAAAAAGAAAGTGGTTGAGCAGATTCCAAGAGTCATTAAGAGCTCCATCCACCCTTGAAGAGTGAAGCATCCTTGACAAAGAAGAGAGAAGTCACATCAAGCGATAACTATTCTCTAAACTCTTCTTTGTAGATTATATTGTTATATTTGCTCATCTAGGAGCTTAAATCTTCTTACTTCGTTTATTAAACTCCTTGTAAAGGTTAGTTAGTAAGCCGCAAAACCAACAGTGTAGGTTGATTGGTGAATCCGTAAAACCAAATGTAAAGGTTCGTTGGTGAGCCCGGAAAACCAACATAGGTTCGTTGGTGAGCCCGTAAAACCAACATAGGTTTTTGGTGAACCCGGAAAACCAAAGTGTAAAGGTTTTTGGATTGTGAGCCCGGAAAACAATCCAACTGTAATCCGCGGAATTATAGTGAATTCCCAAGGGATCGCTTAGGGAGTGGACGTAGGTGCTTAGAAGAGCACCGAACCACTATACTTCTTGTTGTTTGTGTTGTGCTTTGTTTAATTCCACTAACTCATCAATTGACATAAGTAAGATAGTTAAAATTAAGAGAAACCAATTCACCCCCCCCTCTTGGCTTGTCACCTTGGGCAACAAGTGGTATCAGAGCAAGGTGCTCCAATAGTACTTATTGATCTCACAATCAAGAGTTAAAGATCATGACAACCCAAGTGGGATGTTCTATGAGTGAGGGGCAATCCACAAATAGACCTCCTCTATTTAATGGCACAAATTACACATACTGAAAAGCTAGGATGAGGATATTCATTCAAGCTTTAGACTATGAATTGTGGTATATCATTACTAGAGGACCTCACACACCCACAATTAGTATAGAGGGCACTATCATACCCAAATCAGAAATGGATTGGAATGAAAGTGATAGAAGATTAGCACAATTAAATGCAAAAGTAATTAATGTACTTTACTGTTCATTAGATGTAAGTGAATTCAATAGAATATCTACATGCATCTCTGCAAAAGAAATTTGGGACAAACTTGAGGTCACACATGAAGGGACTAATCAAGTTAAGGAGTCAAAAATAAACATATTAGCACATAAGTATGAATTGTTTAAAATAGAATCCACTGAGTCCATAACTGATATGTTTACTCGTTTTACTGAAATTATAAATGGACTAAAGAGTTTAGGAAAGTCTTATACTAACTCTGAATTGGTGCGAAAAATTCTCAGGTCTCTACCAAAAGTTTGGGAGGCCAAGGTAACTGCAATTTAGGAAGCTAAGGACCTCAATACACTGCAATTAGAGGAACTTCTAGGATCACTCATGGCCCATGAGTTGACCATGAGGCAAAATTCAGAAGATGAGGTCAAGAGAAGAAAGACCATTGCCCTAAAGTCAACCACTCCAAAACAACAAACTGAGTCGGAAGATTCAGATGATGATGATGAATTTGATGAAGAAGGAATGGCTATGCTTGGAAGAAAATTCAGAAAATTTATGAGAGGTAAAAATAGATTTCATAAAAAGAAATCCTTCTTCAAAGGTAGCTCAAGCAAAAAAAAGGGTAAGGACAAAGAAAAGGAAAAAGAATCACCTATTTGTTATGAGTGTAACAAGCCCGGGCATTATAAGATGATTGCCCGGAATTAAAGTGGATGGCAAGAAAACTGAAAAAGAAGAACTTCATGGCTGAATGGAGTGAAAGTAAGGAGTCAAGTTCGGAAGAGGAAGATCATCAAGAGACGGCCCAAATATGTCATATGGCCAATGACGATGAGGTACATTCTGAACATGAATGTGATTTTACTGTTGATGAATTACATGATGCATTTTTAGAACTCATGGAAGAACATAAAAAACTAATCAATAAAAATAAAGTTCTAAAAGAAGAAAATCAATCTCTTATCAAAGATAAGTTAAAACTATCTCATAACTATGAAACATTAAGTAGGAAACTCACAAATGAAACCAAGAATCTAATTGCTGAAAATGTCAAGTTAAAAGAAGATGCTGAAAAATATAAATCCTTAGTAGATAAGTTTATACTTAGTTCTACCAAATTAAATATGATTCTTGATAGTCAAAAAGCTGTATATGATAAGGCTGGATTAGGATATAAAACAAATAGGAAACAAAAATACTTAAAAAATATTTTTGTAAAAGCTAAAAATAAAAATATTACTTGTCATTACTGCAATAAATTAGGACATAAAGCATATGAATGTAACTATAGAAAGTCCAGTCAAAACAAATTGAGTAATAATCATAAGCTTAAATTCAAGAAAGTTTGGGTTCCAAAAGGAACATCAAGTACTAACCCTAAAGGACCCAACATAGTTTGGGTACCTAAAGCTCTTTCTTGATCTTTATTGCAGGGGTGTCTTGCAGCTAATAAAGTAGAAAAACGATGGTATCTAGATAGCGGCTGTTCAAGACACATGACCGGTGACGTAGATCAATTTGTCACCTTGGAATCTAAGAAGGGTGGAGTAGTAACCTATGGAGACAATGGAAAAGGGTATATCATTGGAAAGGGTAAAATTTTCATTACTCCATCTACTTTCATAGAAAATGTCTTATTAGTTAAGGGTTTGAAACATAACCTACTTAGCATAAGTCAATTTTGTGATAAAGGATTTAAAGTCACATTTGAAGCATCAGTATGCATAATCACAAATCCTAAGGATAATAGCATTGTACTTGTAGGACAAAGGCAAAGAAATACTTACATGGTAGATCTTCATGATCTAAGCAAGAAAAATGGGTTATGCTTAATTACTAATGAAGAAAAGAAAAATGAAACAAGTTGGCTTTGGCATCGTAGACTAGGACATGCTAGTATGGAATTATATCAAAACTAGTCAAGAAAGAATTAATAAAAGATGTGCCAAAATTGATTTTTGAAAAGGACAAAATCTGTGGACCATGCTCATTAGGAAAACAAACTAAATCATCCTTCAAATCAAAGAATATAGTATCAACAACTAGGCCTTTTGAACTCATACACATGGATCTTTAGAAATAAATTAGATGAAAATGGGTTAGTTATAAGAAATAAAGCTAGACTTGTAGCTAAGGGATACAATCAAGAAGAAGGGATAGATTTTGATGAAACATTTGCTCCTGTAGCTAGATTAGAGGCTATTAGATTACTTCTAGCTTTTGCATGTTTCATGGATTTCAAATTGTATCAAATGGATGTAAAAAGTGCATTCTTAAACGGTTTTATAGAGGAAGAAGTATATGTAGAGCAACCTTTTGGTTTTGAGAATCATGAATTGCCAAATCATGTGTTTAGACTACATAAGGCATTATATGGATTGAAGCAAGCACCTAGGGCTTGGTATGATCGATTAAGCAAATTTCTACTAAATAATGACTTTAGTAGAGAAAATGTAGATAAAACACTGTTTCTCAAAAGAAAGGATGAAAATCTATTAGTGGTACAAATATATGTAGATGACATAATCTTTGGTGCCACAAATGATACTCTTTGCAAAGAATTTGCTGATTTAATGCACGGAGAATTCGAAATGAGTTTGATAAGAGAACTAAGTTTCTTTCTAGGATTACAAATCAAACAAACTAAAGAAGGTATCTTCATTCATCAAACTAAGTATACAAAGGAAATACTAAAGAGGTTTGGAAATGAAAATCATAAGGGAGTAGGCACTCCAATGAATCCTACTAGTAAGCTTGACAAAGATGAGAAAGGAAAGAGTATTGATATTAAGCTTTATAGAGGACTAATTGGATCCTTGCTCTACCTTACTGTTAGTAGACCAGACATCGTGTTTAGTGTAGGAATATGTGCTAGATACCAATCAGATCCTAAAGAGTCACATTTAAGTGCTGTTAAAAGAATCCTTAGATATTTAAGAGGAACTACGAACATAGGATTATGGTACTCAAGAGACTCCTGTCTAGATTTGCTTGCATACTCAGATGCTGATTTTGCTGGATGCAAATTAGATAGAAAGAGCATTAGTGGAACATGTCAATTCTTAGGAAACAACTTAGTATCATGGTTTAGCAAAAAGCAGAATTCAGTGGCACTGTCAACAGCTGAAGCTAAATATATAGCTGCTGGCAGTTGTTGTGCTCAAGTACTATGGCTTAAGCAACAACTAGAGGACTATGGAGTTAAGCTAGATAACATTCCTATTAAGTGTGATAATACTAGTGCCATCAACCTCACTAAAAATCCGGTTCAGCATTCTAAAGCCAAACATATAGAAATAAGATATCATTTTATTAGGGATCATGTGCAAAATGGAAACATATGTATTGAGCATATATGCACTGAAAAATAATTAGCTGACATATTCACAAAACCCTTGAGTGAAGATAGATTCTGCACGCTAAGGAGGGAATTAAGCATATGTGATCCTTTTTATTGAAGAGATATAAAAGGGAGCAAGCAGTCTAATGATACATTCCTCCCATTTCTAAAAACCCATGAAACATGAGTCAAACTTGTCATCTATAGATTCCTTACTCATGTATCATTGTCCCAGAAAGAATTTATAAGGATTGGAAGCGAGAAAAATTTTTAGAAGCGAAAAGGAAGAGAAAGGAAAAATTTCTGAACTTGGGTCGATCCAACCCAAAATAGGGTCGACCCAACGTTGAGTCGACCCAAGAAAATTCTTGAGTCGACCCAACGTCGGGACCCCACTATTAAAAGGGGGACCCGTGAGCTATCTAGGGCATTGTTTACACTTTGTCCTCTTCCGAAAACCCTATTTTCCACTCTCCAATCTCCTCCAATCATCTCCAAACAGTAGATTACTTCACAATCTTGGAGAAATAGGACCCAAGAGAGCCGTAGCCAAGCGATTCGGAAGAGTCTCACGGATCCAACGTGCGGAAAGGGAAGCTACAGAGCCGTCTACAGTGTCTCCACAAGGTGAGACACGTGTAGAGCCACCTCCTCCTCCCTCCCCTTCAGTACAACTTGCAAAGTTTGCGGGGAGACCGGTTACAACGGGGAGAAGGATCCATGCTGAGTTCTTGGATCAAGAAGGGTTCCGTTTGGGGGGATGGATCCGAAGGCAAGGATGGGAGTATCTCTGCTCCCTAGATGTGGTGATATACCCGGGACTAGTCCGGGAGTTCTATGCCTTCCTCAAAACTGGGATGGGAGGGCTCATATCGGAAGTTCGAGGAGTTAGGGTTCGAGTTTCCGAAGAGAGTTTGAATGAGTTGCTTCATCTCCCCTGCGAAGGAGCAACTCCAGAAAAGCCAGAAAACAAGTTGAGAGCCCTGCAGTTAATTCTTGAAAATGAAGACTTCGACTTCTCGGAGCAGGTTATAGCGAGCTCTCTTTCTGCAGAGATGAGGTTGTTGCACAACATCATTGATAGGATTCTATTTTCGAAGAGCGGGAGATTTGATCTCATTTCAGAGCGAGATCTAGTTATGATGGAGCATATTATTCAGGGTATTCCCCTGAATCTCCTGGCCATGATACTGAGGCAGATGAGGAAGGTGATCTGCAACTCCAGAGTATCCCTGCCTTATGGTATGATACTCACCTTGATCTTTCGACAGCACGACATATCAGTAGAGGGAGAGATCTCCAGGCATCTACTCCATACTGACACGTACACTGCACGATCCCTTATTCGCATGGGTTATGAGAAGGTGAACGGGCAGTGGGGTACGTACTGGAGCAGGGATTCAGGGTGATGCACCAGAGGGTGATGCACCAGATTTTGGAGACCCTATTCCTGAGGATGAGGAGCATACGGATCATCCTACTGCACCTTCAGAGGCTGGACCATCGTCATCTGTTCCTACGGGAGACACAGATGAGTTCTGGAGTAGGATGACTGAGCTTATGTCAGCTCAGGCGAGGACTATCACTGATGGGCTGACGAGCAGACTATATATCATGTCTGCTGAGATCAGTGATCTGAGAGAGCAGATAGGAGCTCTACGGCGAGAGAGAGAGACTCATGGACCATCTGTGCTACAGGCAGCTGAGTTAGAGATTTCGGCACAGAGTCATCCAGCTCACCGTGCTCCGCGCCAGACTCAGTCTCATCAGGCTCGACCTCCCCTCGCCACTTATACTAGAAGGATGAGGACTAGATCACAGCCATTAGATACTCCCTAGGCTGATATTAGCATTATGATTAGAGCCTAGGATATGTATCTAGTTCTCATATGTATTTTGTGTTGATCATGTACTTTGAACTTTGATTGAGGAACATTGAATTTGTTTTTGTTTTTGGCATTAATTGTACTAAAATGTTCCTATTTTGATCAATGAAGTTTAAATATTTGTTAATTATTGTGTATATTCCCATGCACCTATTTGATGATAACAAAAAGGGGGAGAAGTAAGGAAAGACAAATAAGTTGTGTAAGAAAGAGAAATAAGTTATCAAACAAGTTGAAAATTATAATAGGAAAGCATATACATTTAAGGGGGAGCAATTCGTAACAATGAAAATGATCAAATCTAAAATTTCTATTGAATTTCAGAATTTGGCACATAGAATTTCAGAATTTGGCACATACCTTTCACACCTCGATACATAATCTGAAACTCATGCTTTATCTCAAATTTTTGAAGTTTCATCTTTAATGAAATATAAATGAAAGGGGGAGCAATTCAAAAAGTCAAATTGGAAATATTTGGATGAAATAGGAGGAGACTTCACTCTCATATTTGAAAAGCTGAAATTCAACAACTTGAGCCCTTTTAAAACTGATTTTAAGATAAGTATCAATAGGCTCATACTCTATATTTTGTAATCATCAAAAAGGGGGAGATTGAGGATGATAGTGGTATTTTGATGATTAACAAGCAATAATCAAGAGTATGTTACAAGTTAATTCGATACTTCATTTATAAGTCTGTTACTCTCATTATATTCGTATAATAAGATAAAGATGCATTTCATTGTTTATATGGATGAATCTAACCTTGAGTTGCAGCAAAGTGTGGATTGAGTCGACCCCAAGGTTGATTGGGTCGATCCCGGCACATAAAGAAAGCATCTGGCACACTTCTGCAAAAATGGCACGGATGAACAGTAGTTGGGTTGACCCAAGGAAAGCATGAGTCGACCCAAACCTCAAGCCTCTCAAGCCTCAAGAAAACAGTTCTCTGGAAACACTGAGAGGGTCGACCCAAGAGGAAGTTGAGTCAACCCAAGCTTGAGTCGACCCAAACACTGAGAGGGTCGACCCAAAGGCAGTGACAGAATACATTGACAGAATAGGTTCTCTGGAAACCCTGAGAGGGTCGACCCAAGTGAAAGTTGAGTCGACCCAACTTAACCTTGAGTCGACCCAAAGAAATGTTGAGTCGACCGAGGTGAAGGAAAGCTGAATTATAAGTTTCTGTGGTTCTGAGAGGGTCGACCCAAGGAAAGGTTGAGTCGACCCAAGTGAAAGTTGGGTTGACCCAAGAAAAGGTTGAGTCGACCCAAGCACGGGCAGAAGCATAACAGCTAGTTCTGCAGAAGTACTTTTTGTCCTTCCAATAGTGAGTAACGGCTAGTTTTTGAATTCTAACCATTGGGGCTTGTCCAATGGATGAAGGAAACTATTTAAAGTGGCACTATTCATCAGAGAAAACATCCTTTTGCAAAATATCAAAGAGTACACAAGAAAGACAAAGTGCCCTAATCTTCTTCATTCAAGTGCTTCATTCAAGAGTCAAAAAGAAAGTGGTTGAGCAGATTCCAAGAGTCATTAAGAGCTCCATCCACCCTTGAAGAGTGAAGCATCCTTGACAAAGAAGAGAGAAGTCACATCAAGCGATAACTATTCTCTAAACTCTTCTTTGTAGATTATATTGTTATATTTGCTCATCTAGGAGCTTAAATCTTCTTACTTCGTTTATTAAACTCCTTGTAAAGGTTAGTTGGTAAGCCCGCAAAACCAACGGTGTAGGTTGATTGGTGAACCCGTAAAACCAATTGTAAAGGTTCGTTGGTGAGCCCGGAAAACCAACATAAGTTTGTTGGTGAGCCCGTAAAACCAACATAGATTTTTGGTGAACCCGGAAAACCAAAGTGTAAAGGTTTTTGGATTGTGAGCCCGGAAAACAATCCAACTGTAATCCGCGGGATTATAGTAAATTCTCAAGGGGTCGCTTGGGGAGTGGACGTAGGTGCTTAGGAGAGCACCGAACCACTATACTTCTTGTTGTTTGTATTGTGCTTTGTTTAATTCCACTAACTCATCAATTGACATAAGTAAGATAGTTAAAATTAAGAGAAACCAATTCAACCCCCGCCCCTCTTGGCTTGTCACCTTGGGCAACAAACTCCTAAAAGGGTCGGTGAATTTAGTGGGAGGTTCGTCTAGGGGTCGTGGTACCTTTAAGAAAGGAAAGAAGAAAAATAAGAATCAAAAGAAAAATGTGCATCGTGCTGAGCAGAGTCAGACTAAGAAGAAGAAGGCTGATCAAAATAAGGCTGAGTGCTTCTTCTGCAAGAAGCAGGAATATTAGAAGAGGAATTATCCTCAGTACATTGCCTCTCTAGACCCGAACAGGCCAAAGAAAAAGATGCAATCAGTTGCAGATCAAGGTACTTACATGATAACACTTTGTAATTTCTCAATTTGTGATAATTCGACCTGGATATTGGATACCGGAAGTCCTTTTAATATTTGTAATTCCTTGCAGGGACTTCAGGTCAGTGAGAGATTTGGAGAAAGCGAAAGGTTCCTAAATGTTGGAGATGGAAGATCAATTCTAGTTCTAGCTTTAGGGATTCTAAAACTTGTATTCAATTCTCAAATAATAGTCTTAAGTGACTGTCACTTTTGTCCTTCTTTTCTATTGAATGTAATTTCTGTAGGCCTTTTGGCCATGAATGGTTATGAGATTTCAATAAAAAGAGATTATTGTGATATCATTGTGAATGGTGTTACTGTAATGCATAGACATTTGAGTAATGAAATTTATATATTATCACAGCCTGTTAATGTAATGTACAAGTCAAGTAAGCGCCCTATAATAGATAATGTCATGGATGTCTACCTTTGGCATCATAGGCTAGGTCATATTAACAAGAACAGGATAAATATGTTCAGTAAAGAGGGAATCCTCAATGTTAATGATTGTGAATCATTGACAATCTGCGAGTCATGTCTTCTTGGTAAGATGACCAAATTACCTTTTAGCGAAAAAGGTGAACGAGCCAGTGACTTATTGACCCTTGTACATTCTGATATATGTGGGCCAATGAGTACAAATGTAAGAGGTGGATATTTATATTTTATTACGTTTACAGACGATCTTTCTAGGTATGGTTATGTCTATTTAGTGAGACATAAATCTGAATCATTTGAAATGTTCAAATTATATCGTAATGAAGTAGAAAAACAAACTGGAAAGAATATTAAAACTCTTCGATCAGATCGAGGAGGTGAATACCTCACCAGTGAGTTTTTGATATATTTAGGAGAAAATGGGATTCTCTTCTAATGGACTCCTTCTGGTACACCGCAATATAATGGTGTGTCAGAAAGAAGAAATCGAACACTATTAGACATAATTCGATCCATGATGGAGTTTGCTGATCTGCCCATATCCTTTTGGGGATATGCAGCCAAGGAAGCCGTATGGTTGTGTAAGTTCATCACCGAGCTTGGAGTGGCACCCTCCATTGATGGTCCAGTTCCTATATTTTGTGATAACATTGGAGCTATAACTCAGGCAAAAGAACTTAAAGCACATCAGCGGACCAAGCATATTCTGCGACGCTATCATCTGGTTCGAGAGATTATAGAACGAGGTGACATTGATCTACAGAAAATTGATACAGGAGAAAATCTGGCTGACCCATTTACCAAAGTCATCGGCATCAAAGAGTTCAACAAATACAAGTCGAAGATAGGTATTAAATACCATGCCGATTGGCTTTAGGCTAAGTGAGAGTTGTTAAAAATTGTATCCTAAATGTCAATCATCAGCATGTTGATGATTGAGTTTTGTAAATAAATTGACAAATTAATAAAGTGTTATTTGGTATTATTCACAATATCATCTTCAAATAAAATTTTATATATGATGAAGTCCTTAGGACTTACATTATGATGAAGGAGGATTTATCTTCAAGTTCTTAAATCTATTTGCGATTAAATGATATGCTGTTAATAGGATGATAGCATTATTGAGATTAGGTCGTTGTGTGACATATACGTTGGTTGTCCTCTTAACCAAGGAGTGTGGAGACACTGATATATCACACAGGTAAAGTGTAGGAGACATTTCACTGAACGTGACCAATTTCAGAATGCTCTACTATCAAGAGATGTTCCGAGTGGATATGGATATAAGTATCCCTCAGACCTGAGATCACTATAGTGATTATTAAGCAACTCACTATACTTTAGTACTGGACTAGCAGAATATCTAATTATAGGATGGAAGGTTACTGGGTACAGTCAAGTACTTGCAAAATCAGTGCGTGAGTCAAGATGAAATTGACCCCTTCTAGAAACAAAAGATAATGCTTTTATGTTCAATTTAGCAAAACCTTGGCCACGGTAATCCTTATGATGAGTCACAGGATTTTTAAAGTTGATCACATAGAGGATGTACTTATTACGGAGTTGATAGAACTCTAAGGTCAGCCTGGCATTAGAAGTCAAAGGGATGAATTATACAGTAACCATAGTCCAGGATTTCAGAATATTTGCTTCGCATATATTCGGCCTATCCGGACATCGGGTACCATTGCTAGATGGTCACATCGATTAGTGCAGAAAGTCATTCCTATACTACCGGCTTAGGTTCGAACCTATGAGGTCACATGCATAGAAGTTTTCTGATTGATCAAGATAGTTGATGGATGATTGAGAATCATTCAGAAATAATTTGGTCAATTCGATTGACAAATTATCCTATAAAATAATTAAAGTAATTATTGGAGGATTATTTAGTAATTCCATTATCAATAAACTCAATTTGATTGAATAAATGGACTAAGGATGAGCCAAATTGAATTGGATTCAATTTTGGGTTAAATCAGGTTTTCAACCTGATTGGGGTCGACTCGAACTAAAGAGGATTCGACTTGAGATGGGCTAAAGTCGATTGTCTCAGAGAATCCAAAGGACGATCTCTTCTGTTTTTCCAAGTAGAGTTGACTCGAGTTTCTTTGGGGTCGATCGAGCTTTGAAGGAGTCGACTCGCTGGGCGTATCAAGGGAAAAAGTTCTCTGTTGTCTCAGCTGGGGTCGACTTTGGAGTCGACTCAAAAGCCAAGGAGTCGACTTGAGGCGACTTGCAGTCAACTCGAGATCGGGAAGGTCAACTCCTTTCGAGAATTCTGGAGCTCGCAGACGGGCTGAACTTGCAAGATTCGATCTAGAAGTGGTTTTTCAATGAAATCTGATGGGATTTGGATCGTGGAACATGTGGAAAAATGGCTAGATGATGATGGAAGGTCATCACCATCCATTTCGATCCTATCTCACCCGCATGAACCAACTATTATTTGAATTTTGAATTCAAACAAAGATAAGATTTATCTTGTTGCAACCATCCCCTTCATGCGCCAACAATACACCAGATTTTATTTGAATTTTGAATTCAAATGATCAGATGGCGTGCCTATAAAAAAGGAAGAGTTCCAAGTCACCAAGAGCATGAGATCATTGAATGAAATTCAGCCTTCATCTCGCCCATTCTTTTTCCTCTAAGTCCATCTCCCAATAGCTGAGAGGGATCCCTGAAAAGAGCTTCTAGATCAGATCTAAGTCCTCTTCAATCCCTATAAACCATTCCTCCAAGTTCTTCCAAGAAGGCGAATCAAAAGTTGATAGCGTTTGGAAGATCAAAGTTCAGCAAAGGACGATCCTGCGCAAGCTAGAACTTCAGAGTAATCTTCAGAGCCTATTCGATGGGCATTCAAAGATTAGTTGGGTGTTAGATTAATTGAGTTTAGAACTTAATAATCTCATTTCAGATCTAAAATTAATCACGCAATGATTTTTAGCATAATCGTTTAAACGATCCCGGCATATTGATCATGAATACTTGAAGTGCTACTTTAAAATTTGATTTCTTATACATGCTAGAATTAAAATATTTTAATTTGGTTTTCCGCTGCGATTTTTAAAATTAAAAGAACTACGTGTGGCTTGATCCCCCTTATGAAGGGGTACGTAGGCAACCCGAACAGGTGCAGCCATTGATTCTGAAAAAGTTTTAAATTTCAGCATGCTATCACTACTAGCATCACCGATCGAACACCTTCAAAATGGACACAGGTTAAAACCTTTTTTGAGAATTTTGCAGATGAAGAGGACTCGTTTTTCTTGGGGGAGCCTTCTTATGACTGAGCATGACGGCAAAGGTATGTGTCTATTAGTTAGAATTATTTTTTCTTTTATTTCTAGTTTTCTTTTTATTGCCAAACATTGAATGAAATGTTGGCATGGGGTTTCGGCAATTTCAATTCCATTTTCAGTCTTTTGAAATGGAAATTGAACTTGTATACGCCGGTTGAAGCACACGTTGGAGCATCCAAACGAACCAGCAGGGGCTGCTGTGGCAGAGACAGCAGCAAAAGCACTAGTCTCCGTTGATCACCTACCAGCAGGGAAAGCAGCATAGGTAGTAGGAACTAACTAGGGTTTAGGTACCAATTCGAAGAGCATTCGTTTACCGGGGTCGAGAGCAGCCAGCCCTAGAGGTACCACACTAACAGCGGCATCCCGACCTGATACAGATCCCTACCTCTCTATCCACGACCGACCATTTGTAGGTCTTCTTTTCTGGATATCAACAGCTCAAGGTATTACTCTTCTCTCCAATATTATTTTCTCTATTGCCTCTCATATATCGTTTCTTGTATCTATTACATTGAGGACAACGCAATATTTAAGTTGGGGGGAGCGAAATATTTTGCAAAAAAAAAAAAGATTTTGTTTTTGCATTTGATTTATGCTATGACTTTCTTTTCTGAGCAAATACACATGTATTCTCATATTGAGTTTGTGCAACTATTAAGACAAGGAACACATGCATACTATGACTGATCAGAGACCTATTATTAGATCCCTGCACGTGTACTTAATGACAATAGGAAGGCCTCAGAAGTTCACATTTGTTAACTATATTTTTGTTAGCCTTATCCGTAAAAGAAGTATGAGTATCTTGGTCCATGCCATAAGGTTCATGATTTGGTTTTCACATAAAGATAGAGGTTGAATATCCCAGCTAGATTATGCAGGTGCCTTATGATCCGACCTTGGTTGACCTATAGTCACGATGCAGTCACATATATAATAAAAATATCTATACGGTTCAGTCTACCTTCTCTTTTCTTGCATAATTATTATTCAAAAAAAATTCTTATGATGACAAGTCTGGCCTCGTGGTGTAATTTGGTTCGAGTAATTAAGTCCGAGGGGTGTTTCACCTAATGTCTTGAGCCAACTGGATCGGGGGTCATTGGCTGAAAGCTCGCTACATGGACCTTACTAGAGCCTAATGGGGTTGGACAGTTGTAGTCGTCATATGTGTTAAAAAAATGAAATAAAAATAAGTATGAATGAGTTGGTCAGACTGAACCCAGTGACATGTGGTAATGGCTGGTTTGATTCCATTGTATTGGACCTCTATGTACCCGAGTTGTTTAGTTGGGATTGATAGCTCTTTCTTTACATGCGAACCATTCTTGACAAATTTAGACAACATTTGATATTCTGAAAATTTGATGGATCAGGTTCTAACAAACTATAGAAAACACTTGTGAACTTGAGTAGTGCGCCTAAAACTCGGGCGGTGCTCTATTGTGGTGGAGGTATTAGTACTCTAAGAAAGTCATACTATTTTATGTACACTACACATTTATATTTTTTTGCTTTGACAGTTGCCATGCTTGAAAATATATATTAATTAATTAATTACATGTATATTAGCTTTAGATTTATTTCATATTTTTATTAGGATCTCATATCATGTTATATCATTCATGATGTTTATGGGTAACATCCCTGAAAACCATCACGAGACAACACTCGTCCACTAGGGTAACTGATAGTCAACTTTAAAGACCACGCAATAGCATGTATCTGGTAGGATAGTGATTACGGGTATCGATCCACAGGGATTGTGGTACAGTTATTTTTCTTTAAAAATAAAAATATTTGAAAAGAGAATTTGTGAAAACTATTAAACTAAGCAATTTAATAAGAAATGCAATTAAAACGATCAGTTTGGGGGAACCTAGGGCAAGGAATTCACCACTAACATCGGAACAAGGATTAATTATATTTTAATTTATTCTAGGATAAACATGCAAATTGGCTACAAGCCTAATAAGCATTTAAATAGAATTTCACAAAAGTAATTTGGGCATAATCCATCTTCAGTTGGCATGAAATGTCTACCCTAATCTAAGGTGGCAGCACATCGCATCTTTCCTAAGCATGGACTATCTTATATTTACCTAGTGATCATGAAGAACAGTTGTACGAACATCATACTTAAAATCACAGAAATTAAATATGATTCAAAAGAAGATATCCATTAAAAACAATAAATTCATACAACTCCAAGAACATAAAATAAAATATAAAAATCCGTGTCCCTTTGTTAGGGCTGCATCCAGCCCTAGTGAAGAAATTAGCCTTCCATGAAGAGCTGAACAGTTGCACTGCAGGGGGACTTCATGATGATTGGCTCCTTCCTCCCGTCGGCTCTCTCCTCTCTTCTCTGTCTCCCGTGAGAACTCCTCCAAAGGATGAATAGGATCAACCGGCTCCCTTGGAATGGTTCCGAAGAGGATACCCCCTCTGTTCACGTCTGGGCTTTTTATAGGCTGCATTCTCTCTCTTCTTCCGCGTTTCGCGTTGCGATAAGGATGGATTGAAGCTGGATGAAGCTAAGGATTTGTTGCTTGATTTGATTCGCTGGGATCTCTGTTCCGCTGATGAGAGCTGATGCCGTTTGGGAGTGATCCAGAAGAGTTGGGGATGAACCGATGAAGACACGTGAAACAGGGGATGTTTGGATGAAACGGCTTTGGGATGCGGCTGTAGGCTTTTGAGAAGATCTCCGATAGTTGTTCTTTGGATGCGGAAGGAGTTGAATTCCTAAACTTTATCCATGGACGATGGGACTCCGTTCCAAACGGGATGAGATCTGGGCGTTTTGGAAGGCTTATCCCGCCTGAGAAAAGAACTTGAGGATTCGGTTGGGAAGAACTTGTTCCGAAATAGGGGATTCTTCCGTGGCCAATTAAACCGAATAGGAGGGAGTTTGGATTCGGTTGTCAGTTGAGATGAAGCTTGCTTTGGAATTCATTCGTGGGAGAAGAAGGTTATCGGAAGAGGATGAGAGCTGGAAGATCTGGGATGAGGTTGGCAGTTGGGATATAACGGAGGATAAGCTCGGGAAGAAGCTATCGTGGAGAGGATGGGATCTGAACTTGGTTCTGGGAGTGGTTGTTTGGGGAAGATGGAAACGGGCGTGAGGAGAAATCTGGAGGTTGGGATGGAGATGCTGTTCATGTTTGGGAACGGCTGTGAAGTGATTTGGATGAAGACGTGCGAAACAGAGGAGCTGTTTGGGTGCCGTGATGCTCGGGAGAATAGCTGAGACGTTGTTAAGAGCTGATCCGAAAGATGCTGGGATGAGGATGCACGCGGAGATGGTTGAGAAGATCACGGCTGTTCCGGAGCAATGGAAGACCGTGGACGTTGGGAGGATCTCATGCGAACGATGGCTGGGAGCTTATCCATCGAGAAAAATCGGAAGGAGTTTGATCTTATCGCGGAAGAAGAAGAGATTCGCGGAATGGCTTGTGATGCAAAAATAAAATTGTTCTCCCAAGTGCAGGAGAATCGCACAAGTAGTAAAATCTCAGGAGTCCGAGATCGAATCCTCAGGGAACGATCTATAGATTATTAGCGTAATTTTTAGATATAATTAGTACTTTAGTTGAATAAATATGTGGATTAAAATGATGTTTTGATTTTCAGAAATTAAATGCAGAGAATAATAAACACAGTTCAATGAAATAAAAATGGTAGGGATCTGGAATCCCCCTTGATGATATTGCATCCAAGGAATAAACTCTATGGTTCTTGATTAAAGATTAAATGTAGGATAGATCTAATCATGGTATATGTTTCATGAACATATGAACTCAATTTCTAAGCATTCATCGTGCTTTCTACGTCTACGACGAATCAAATACTAAAGCAATCCATATATCAATAATTATAATCCATTAAAGATCTACCTATGAAATAACTACGCATGGATCAAGAACATATCAATAAATATAAATCATTGAAAGCTAAAGTTTAGAATTTACTTCAAAGAGAAATACATCAAAGGTTCCTCCATCACCCTTCCTAGGACTTTAGCCTTCCATTTCACACATTAATCCCCCTTTCATTTTCTTTCTTTTTTTTTTCTCTTTTCTATTTTCGGAAACAGGGCCTCCCCTGTTTCCTCTCTCTATTTTTTTCTTTGAATGGGGACTGAGGCAGCCTCTGTTTTTCTTCTCTTTTAAACCCCCCGAGAGCCTCCCTTCCCTTCCCAGCCGAGAGGGACATGCGGTGGAGATGGCCGGATGAGATGAAATCCCGGGAGAAGGGGATGAACGTGGACGGCTAGAGATGCTCGCGGACGGAAGGATGAAGCTGTGGATCCGGAAGAAGTGGATGGATGCGAACGGGAGATGATCGCTGATGCTGAGATCACGGGATGCCGGGATCTTCGGATGCGGACGTGGCGGATGGGTGCGAGGAGGATCGTTAGGACGCACGGACGCGGGTGATGCCTCGCAGGATGCTGGAAACTCGGACGATTTGCTGGATGATCACCAAGCTGGAGATGAATCTTGGACTCAAGAGGCCTGGACGGATGGAGCTTGATCGTTGGAGCTGGGACGCGTGGACTGTGAGGAAGACGGAAGCCGCGGACGTGAATAGATGCTGAGATACGGGATGCCGACCTACACGCGGACGGATGAAGCTGAATCGCGTGAGAGGATGCTTCACGGGCGCCGGGAGCTGATAGCAGAAGCTTGGGATCTCAGGACGTTGGGAGGTTGGGTGGTCGTTCGAAGCATACATCCCGGCTGAGAGCTGGATCTCCGGACGCGTGAAGGAAGCTGATCACGGACGTGGCATGCTGGGATGAGGTGCGGACGAGGCGTGCGCTCGTGAGGAACTCGGACGTGGACGCTTAGATGAAGTCGGATGGAGCTTGGATGCAGACATGGAAGCTTCACGGGCGGATCACGATCACGGAGCTGGGAGGCGCTGTGAACCGAAATCACGGGTGATGAACCTGAGACGCTGGCGCTGAGATCACGGAACTGGGAGCTTGATATGACATGGTGGATGGATGAACTCGGGCTCGCGGGCGAAGCGGACTCATATGCAGAGAAGATGAACTCGAAATGCTAGCCGCAGAATGAGATTTGGGTGCTGGGAGGTTGCACGGACGCGATGAGATATCACACGCTGGGCTCGTAGAAGACTGAAGCTGCAATGAAGTGGATAGCTGATCTTGACCTCCTTCTAGTGTGCAACTGGGGTTGACACAAGCGGTTGGCTGATCACCTGCAGTGATGCATATTTTTGGACCCAATGTGCATTTTAGCTTGATTTCCGATCACCTGCACCCTACAAAAATATAATATTAATACAGCACTTCTATAATCATTTGTTAGCAATAATACTAATTTGAGTAATGTGTAGATTGCACTTTTGTGCTCTCATCACACCCCCCAACTAGCTTATTGCTAGTCTCTAGCAATTAACGAGCAGATAATAAAATGAGAGTGCAAAAGGTGTTGGTTGATCCTTTGATGTTTTATTAGAACTAATTGCATAAAATTAAGATAAGTACTCACTTTCGTAGGAATCACGATTGCACTTAGCACGTGCAACAAGCCGTTAAACCCCTAGGTTACCCTAGTGGACGAGTGTTGTCTCGTGAGGGTTTTCAGGGATGTTACCCACAAACATCATGAATTATATGACATGAGATTCTAATAAAAATAAACCCTAAGCTAATACACATGTAATTAATTGACATATATTTTCAAGTATGGCAACCGTCAAAGCAAGGAATATAAAAGTGTAGTGTGCATCAAATCATATGACTTTCTCAGAGTACTAATACCTCCACCACAACAAAGCACCGCCTGAGTTTTAGGTGCACTACTCAAATCCACAAATGTTTTCTACACTTTATTAGAACCTGATCCATCAAATTTTCAGAATATCACTTGTTGACTAAATTTGTCAAGAATGGTTCGCATATAAAGAAAGAGCTATCAATCTCAACTAAACAATCCGGGTACACAGAGGTCCAATACAATGGAGTCAAACCAACCATTACCACATGTCACTAGGTTCAGCCTAACCAACTCATTCATGCTTATTTTTATTTCTTTTTTTTTTTCAATACACATGACAACTACAGCTATCCAACCCCATTAGGCTCTAGTAAGGTCCATGTAGCGAGCTTTCAGTCAATGACCCCCGATCCAGTTGGCTCAAGACATTAGGTGAAACACCCCTCGGACTTAATTACTCGAACCAGACTACGCCACGAGGCCAGACTTGTCATCATAAGTTTTTTTTTTTTTTGAATAATAATTATGCAAGAAAAGAAATGATAGACTGAACCATATAAATATTTTTATTATATATGTGACTGCATCGTGACTATAGGTCAACCATAGTCGGATCATAAGGCACCTAAGTAATCTAGTCGGGATATTCAACCTCTATCTTTATGTGAAAACCAAATCCTGAACCTTATGGTACGAACAAGGATACTCATACTTCTTTTATGGATAAGGCTAACAAAAATGCAGTTAACAAATATGAACTCCTGAGGCCTTCCTATTGTCATTAAGTACACGTGTGGGGATCTAATAATAGGTCTCTGATCAGTCATAGTATGCATGTGTTCCTTGCCTTAATAGTTGTACACACTCAATATGAAAATACATGTGCATTTGCTCAGAAAAGAAAATAATAGAATAAATCAAATGCAAAAAACAAGTTTTTTTTTTTTTTGTCAAAATATTTCCCTCCCCCCAACTTAAACATTGCATTGTCCTCAATGTAAAAAAATGCAAGAAAACTATATATGAGAGACAATAGAGAAAATAATAGAGAGAAGAAGAATACCTTGAGCTGTTGATTTCTAGAAAAGAAGACCTACAAAATAAGAAGAAAACTAGAAATAAAAAAATAATAATAATTCTAACTAATATACACATACCTTGGCCTTCATGTTCAGTCATAAGAAGGCTTCCCCAAGGAAAAAGAGTCCTCTTCATCTGCAAAATTTTCAAGAAAAGGTTTTAATCTGTGTCCATTAACCTTAAAAATTTTGCCATCCTGTGGATTCTCAATTTCAATTGCCCCGTGTGGAAAAACAGTTTTTACAATGAAAGGACCTGTCCATCTTGATCGTAACTTTCCAGAAAACAGATGTAAGCGAGTGTCATACAAAAGAACTTTTTGTGCAGGCTCAAAAGATTTTCTTAGAATTGAGTTATCATGCCTAATTTTCATTCGTTCTTTACAAAGTCTAGCATTGTCATACGCATCCCGACGAATTTCATTCAACTCACTTAATTGTAATTTTCGAGCTAAACCAGCATCGGACAATTCAAAGTTTAATTTTCTAATGGCCCAATATGATTTATGCTCTAATTCAACAGGTAGATGACATGCTTTTCCATAGACTAGCCGATACGGAGACATACCAAGAATAGTTTTATAAGCAGTACGGTAAGCCCACAATGCGTCAGAAAGTTTTAAAGACCAATCTTTGCGTGATGGATTCACCGTTTTCTCTAAAATTTATTTAATTTCCCGATTGGCTAACTCTACTTGGCCACTAGTCTGCGGGTGATAAGGAGTTGCAATTCTATGAGTGATACCGTACTTTCGCAATAGGATCTCAAAAGGCGTATTACAGAAATGTTTTCCTCCATCACTAATTATAACCTTGGGCATCCCAAATCGTGAAAAAATATTTTTTTTTAGAAGTTTCAAAACAGGTTTGTGATCATTAGTTCTACAGGCAACAGCTTCTACCCATGTTGACACATACTCAACACCAACTAAAATATACTCATGGCCAAAAGATGGTGGAAACGGACCCATGAAATCAATACCCCACATGTCAAAAATTTCAATAGCAGTAATGGGCTGAAGAGGCATCATTTGCCTACGAGTTAGACTTCCAACACGCTGACATGGGTCACATGTCCTACAGAACTCGTGGGCATCTTTAAATAGTGTAGGCCAATAAAAACCACATTGCAACACCTTAGCTGCCGTTTTCTTAGATGCAAAGTGTCCTCCACAAGCACTGGCATGACAAAAAGAGAGTACACTTTGTATCTCATGTTCCGGAATGCATCTTCTAAAGATTTGATCATTGCAATACTTGAACAAATAAGGAGCATCATAATAATAATTTCTTACTTCACGCAAGAAATTATTCTTATCATTCGATCCCCAATGCTCCGGCATCCGATTCGTGACAAGAAAGTTTACAATATCAGCAAACCATGACATAGTAGAAAGTGCAAACAATTGCTCTTCAGGGAACGAGTCCTTGATGGGCAACTGTGGCACCGAATCATTAAAAACTAGCCGTGATAAATGGTCAGCAACTACATTTTCTACTCCCTTTTTATCTTTGATAGTGATGTCAAATTCTTGGAGTAGAAGTATCCATCGTATTAAGCGTCGTTTGGCATCTTTCTTATCCAATAAATATTTTAGCGCTGCATGATCTGTAAAGATAACAATAGGAGCACCAAGGATATAAGAACGAAATTTGTCTAATGCAAATACTACTGCAAGCAATTCCTTCTCGGTGGTGGTGTAATTCATTTGAGCATCATTTAAGGTTTTGCTTGCATAGTAGATGACATATGGCTTATTATCCTTGCGTTGTCCTAGGACAGCTCCTATCGCATAGTCACTAGCATCGCACATGATCTCAAAAGGTGATAACCAATCAGGTGGTCGCACGCAGTGCTAAGCATAGCCTTCAATTTTTCGAATGCCTCTTGACATGTTTCAGTCCAATTGAACGGTGTATCAAGGGATAGGAGGTTACATAATGGTCGAGCTATGACACTAAAGTCTTTGATGAACCTCCTATAAAATCCAGCATGACCTAAAAATGATCTAACATCTCTAACCGTTTTGGGTGCAGGTAGCTTGGCGATTAAGTCAATCTTGGCTCTATCAACTTCCATGCCTTTCGATGAAACAATATGTCCTAGGACAATTCCCTTTGGCACCATGAAGTGGCATTTCTCCCAATTCAGTATCAGGTTCTTTTCTATACACCGAGCTAAGACAGCTTGTAAATGTAGTAAACAATCATCAAAAGAATCGCCAAAAATAGAAAAATCATCCATGAACACTTCCAAAAACTTCTCGTTCATGTCTTCAAAAATTCTGAGCATGCATCTTTGAAATGTTGCAGGTGCATTACATAACCCGAACGGCATCCGACGGAAAGCAAATGTACCAAAAGGACAAGTGAAAGTAGTCTTCTCTTGATCTTCTGGTGAAATCTCGATTTGGTAGTATCCGGAATAGCCATCGAGAAAACAATAAAAATTATGTCCTACAACTCTTTCCAAAACTTGGTCTAGGAAGGATAAGGAAAAGTGATCTTTCCTAGTGACCAAATTCAATTTTCGATAGTCAACACACATGCGCCAACTCGTGGGGACACGAGTCGGGACTAACTCACCCTGCTCATTTTTGACTACCGTCAGACCTGCTTTTTTGGGCACGACTTGAGTAGGACTTACCCACTTGCTATCGGAAATTGGATAAATAATACCCACGTCAAGCAACTTGAGGACTTTTGCTTTAACCACATCTCTCATCGTAGGATTCAACCTGCGTTGCATTTGCCTTGTGGTTTTGGCATTGTCCTCCAAATATATTCGGTGCGTGCAAATTAAAGGGCTAATCCCCTTCAAGTCTACAATAGACCACCCTAAAGCTCCTCTATGATTCTTTAGAACACCAAATAATTTTCTTTCTTGGGCATGATCAAGATCAGATGAGATGATTATAGGAAAAGTGTCATCGGATCCAAGAAAGGCATACTTGAGTTCCTTCGGTAAAGGTTTTAACTCGAGCTTAGGTGCTTGTTCATGGGATGGTACTATCTTTGTTCCTCGAGATGGCAAATGTTCAAATTCCTCTATTCTCGGTCTCCACCCATTGACCATCATAACATCCGAATTATCTAAACCAGGTGGGACCACATCATTAGCAGTACCTTCAGAACACCAATCTATTAAACCATTGTCGGCCGATTCAGTAAATATTTCTTTTAACAAATATTCTTCCGCAATGGTTTCAACCCATTCAACTTCTTTACTTTCTTCATGATCACTGGGTTGTTTACCTATACTAAAGACGTTCAGTTCCAAGGTCATATTTCCAAAAGAAAGCTTCATGACACCATTCCTACAATTGATCAATGCATTAGAAGTTGCAAGGAATGGGCGTCCTAAGATGACCGGAATCTGAGATGGTGACTTGGAAGCCGGATGTGTGTCCAGTACAATAAAATCAATAGGAAAATAGAACTTGTCTACTTGGACCAACACATCTTCGATAATCCCTCTAGGAACCTTCACTGACCGGTCAGCTAATTGTAAGGTCACAGTTGTTGGCTTCAACTCACCCAAACCGAGTTGCTCATATACCGTATATGGCAACAAATTAACACTTGCTCCTAAATCTAGCAATGCTCGCTCAATCCTAAAATTGCCAATGATGCACGAGATAGTTGGGCAACCTGGATCCTTATATTTAGGAAGAATGTTATGCTGTAAAATTGCACTCACATTTTCAGCCAGAAATGCCTTCTTCTTGACATTTAAACGACGCTTGACAGTGCACAAATCTTTTAAAAATTTTGCATAGGAAGGCACTTGTTTTATTGCATCAAGAAGAGGTACATTGATTTTTACTTGCTTAAAAAGCTCAAGAATTTCAGAGTTTGGTTCAAGCTTTTGCAAGGGCTTTAATCTTTATGGAAATGGTGCAGGAAAAGGACATTCAATTTTTTCAGTAGATGTTGGTGCTTCAGTTTCTTCATTATCCTTTTCTTTTGTCTTGGGAGGGTCAGAATCTGGTATGACTTGTGTTTGTTCTGGGACTGGTCGGTCAATAATCTTTCCACTTCGCAAAGTTATTATACTCTTTGCTTGCTCTTTATGCGAAGTTGAAGATGATGCATTACTACCGCCATAGACTTGAGGATTAGGTTGTGGTTGAGCTGGTAGCTTACCTTTCTCTTGAGCACTTAAAACAGTGGTCAGCGTTGTCAGTTGATTTCTTAATTCATCATTGATTTTGGCTTGACCTTGCATGAAAGATTCCAAAGTTTCTTCGAGACTGAATTTTTGAGGGGGTGGGTGTGCATAATGAGGTTGCGGAGGTGGAGGAGTTGGGTTATATACTTGTTGAGGTTGGTCATTCCTCTACCTGAAATTTAGATGGTTCTTCCATCCAGGGTTGTAAGTACCCGAAAAAGGATTATTGAAAGATTTTTGATAGGTATTCATAACATTGGCCTGATCGTGCAAGACTTCCTTGAATGCGGGTATTGTGGGGCAATCAGTGATGAGATGGCCAGGCATCTCGCAAATCCTACAACACTCGCTGTTATGTTCTACGGTCTTGACGGGTTCAATCCTTCTAAGTTTAATTTCCTCTACCTTCCTAGTAAGGGCTGCCATTTTAGCTTGAATATCATCCTGAGTATTAAGGTTGTAAAGGCCCCCGTGTGGAATGCTAGTAGTCTTAGGCAAAGGTTTATTCACTCTATCCCCTGTATCCCATAATTGTGCAGTCTCTGCGAGAGAGTCTAAATAGTCCCATGCCTCATCGGGTTGCTTTTCCAGAAATAGACCATTGCACATAGTCTCTATAAATTGTTTTAATTGTGGAGACAATCCCTCGTAAAAGAAACTAATGGTTCTCCATGTTTCAAACCCATGATGAGGACAAGAGAGTAGCAAATCTTTAAATCTCTCCCAGCATTCATAAAATGTTTCATGGTCTTTTTGTTGGAAATTACTAATGTGCCTTTTCAAAAAATTAGTCCTTTGTGCGGGAAAGAACTTTTTTAAGAATTCTCTTTGCATATCATGCCATGTTCCTAACGATCTTGGTCTCAAGGAGTTCAGCCATGTTTTGGCTTTATCCTTCAAGGAAAAAGAAAACAAGGTTAATTTAAGGACATCTTCCGATACATTTGGCACTCTAAATGTGATGCTAATTTCCTCAAAATCCTTAAGGTGAAGATAAGGGTTCTCGGATTCCATTCCATGATACTTTGGCAGCAATTGAATTACTCCTGGTTTGATTTCAAAGTGTCCTACATTTTCAAGAATAATCATGCATGAAGGTTGACTAGTCCTAGTGGGATGTAAGTATTGTCGAAGTGTCATAACTGGGGGTCTACCTTCATCACCATGGTGACTTCCTACATCATCAGGAAAATTTGCCATCTCACAAGGTGTGAGATACTGCGAAGGAATTTCAAGGGTGTGTCCTAAGGGATGATCTAAAGTTGTACGACTTAATCGACCGGTGTCGTCCCTATCCCAACCTAGCATACAAAATTTAATTAATTAATTTTTTTTTAATTAATTTTTTTAAAATAAATATAAACATAAGTACCAACTAAAGATACCCTAAAACTACACTCTAAGACAAAAATCTATTAACAATCAAACATGCAACTAAACATTACACCTCAATTTCTAATATTTTTCTTAAATTTCTAGACAGCTTCTAACTGGTTTGAAGAGGGCACCTAAGCCTCCAATCCGGTCTAATGAACTGTTGACCAGGTAAGCTCCCAGGTAAGTGGAGGGGTCACGATGCGTTCGCAAAGGTCCCACTTAAAACCCACTTGCCTCGAACAGATGAACTGTCTCCCTTATAAGGACAAAGCTTGCCTAGACATCAACTAAGCCATAGAGCGAAATTGGTGCAACTTTCGGTGGTCTTCATCCTAATTGAGCTCGAATGTCCTTAGGGGCCAACGTCTAGTTGATTTTAGTTAAGCTTAGGATATTTATGCAATGGGGTGATTTTTGGGCTAAGGACGAGTGATGAAATCCCGACCTTATCTTTTTAAATGGGTTCAGCCCTTAGAGTGTTTTATGCTGATGCCATATACTATATGCAACAATCAAGAGAATTTTTTTTTTAATATTTTATGACATGACATTAAATTTCATTGAATAAGTGATCAAGCAAATTATTTATTTTTTTTTTTAAATTTTTCAATTAGCAACAAGGGTTAATGAGATATGATAGCAATAAAATTCTGATCTAAAACAATTAAATGCAGAAAATTCAAAACAGACAGCAGCAAGTTTTCGTATTAATCTGACAGTCTTAAAAGTTTCAGATATCAGAAACACAGGTCCTACACCTGAAGACCAACTTTGAGTTCAATCAGACGGTGGATTACTCAGATATCAGAGTTTGATGCAGACTGTGCAGGGAATAAAAAAACAGCAATAAAGATTTTTTTTTTTTGAAAGAAAAAGACTAAATACTAGGATACTGATTAAATCTAAAATTATACTAATAAATCAGCCGTTCCCCGGCAACGGCGCCAAAAACTTGATGCAAAAATAAAATTGTTCTCCCAAGTGCAGGAGAATCGCACAAGTAGTAAAATCTCAGGAGTCCGAGGTCGAATCCTCAGGGAACGATCTATAGATTATTAGCGTAATTTTTAGATATAATTAGTACTTTAGTTGAATAAATATGTGGATTAAAATGATGTTTTGATTTTCAGAAATTAAATGCAGAGAATAATAAACACAGTTCAATGAAATAAAAATGGTAGGGATCTGGAATCCCCCTTGATGATATTGCATCCAAGGAATAAACTCTATAGTTCTTGATTAAAGATTAAATGTAGGATAGATCTAATCATGGTATATGTTTCATGAACATATGAACTCAATTTCTAAGCATTCATCGTGCTTTCTACGTCTACGACGAATCAAATACTAAAGCAATTCGTATATCAATAATCATAATCCATTAAAGATCTACCTATGAAATAACTACGCATGGATCAAGAACATATCAATAAATATAAATCATTGAAAGCTAAAGTTTAGAATTTACTTCAAAGAGAAATACATCAAAGGTTCCTCCATCACCCTTCCTAGGACTTTAGCCTTCCATTTCACACATTAATCCCCCTTTCATTTTCTTTCTTTTTTTTTCTCTTTTCTATTTTCGGAAACAGGGCCTCCCCTGTTTCCTCTCTCTGTTTTTTTCTTTGAATGGGGACTGAGGCAGCCTCTGTTTTTCTTCTCTTTTAAACCCCCCGAGAGCCTCCCTTCCCTTCCCAGCCGAGAGGGACATGCGGTGGAGATGGCCGGATGAGATGAAATCCCGGGAGAAGGGGATGGACGTGGACGGCTAGAGATGCTCGCGGACGGAAGGATGAAGCTGTGGATCCGGAAGAAGTGGATGGATGCGAACGGGAGATGATCACTGATGCTGAGATCACGGGATGCCGGGATCTTCGGACGCGGACGTGGCGGATGGGTGCGAGGAGGATCGTTAGGACGCACGGACGCGGGTGATGCCTCGCAGGATGCTGGAAACTCGGACGATTTGCTGGATGATCACCAAGCTGGAGATGAATCTTGGACTCAAGAGGCCTGGACGGATGGAGCTTGATCGTTGGAGCTGGGACGCGTGGACTGCGAGGAAGACGGAAGCCGCGGACGTGAACAGATGCTGAGATACGGGATGCCGACCTACACGCGGACGGATGAAGCTGAAGCGCGTGAGAGGATGCTTCACGGGCGCCGGGAGCTGATAGCAGAAGCTTGGGATCTCAGGACGTTGGGAGGTTGGGTGGTCGTTCGAAGCATACATCCCGGCTGAGAGCTGGATCTCCGGACGCGTGAAGGAAGCTGATCACGGACGTGGCATGCTGGGATGAGGTGTGGACGAGGCGTGCGCTCGTGAGGAACTCGGACGTGGACGCTTAGATGAAGTCGGATGGAGCTTGGATGCAGACATGGAAGCTTCACGGGCGGATCACGATCACGGAGCTGGGAGGCGCTGTGAACCGAAATCACGGGTGATGAACCTGAGACGCTGGCGCTGAGATCACGGAACTGGGAGCTTGATATGACATGGTAGATGGATGAACTCGGGCTCGCGGGCGAAGCGGACTCATATGCAGAGAAGATGGACTCGAAATGCTGGCCGCAGGATGAGATTTGGGTGCTGGGAGGTTGCACGGACGCGATGAGTGATCACACGCTGGGCTCGTAGAAGACTGAAGCTGCAATGAAGTGGACAGCTGATCTTGACCTCCTTCTAGTGTGCAACTGGGGTTGACACAAGCGGTTGGCTGATCACCTGCAGTGATGCATATTTTTGGACCCAATGTGCATTTTAGCTTGATTTCCGATCACCTGCACCCTACAAAAATATAATATTAATACAGCACTTCTATAATCATTTGTTAGCAATAATACTAATTTGAGTGATGTGTAGATTGCACTTTTGTGCTCTCATCAGCTTGCTTGAGGTTGTTCTAGAGGTAGATTCTGGTTTTCATCCGCACGAAACAGGGGATTTGATATGGATGTTTGGATATCAGCTGATAACAGGGAAGATGAAACCAAACAACGGAGAAGAGGTGCGAAGTAGTTGCTTCAACGAGGTGGAGATGAAGATGTTGAGGAGATCTGGGCATGGGAGAATCAACGTGGAGGGGATCTAGCAGGAGAAGATGTGCTTGGTTTTGTTGTGGAAACAGGGGAGTTGGGATGTCGGGTTGTGACAGTTGCGGCTCTAATCCGAAACAAGGCAAACTGAAAAAGAATTCGGGCATGAGGGAGGATGTGTGAATTGGAGGAGATAGGTTGAGCTTTGGGATCCGTGCGATGATAGATGGTACGCTTTGAGATCTATGAGACAAATGATCGAATGGATCATATTATTTTTAATGTTAAACAGGAGAATTGGAATGGAAAAAATTTAGGTGAATGTGTGAAGAGTCAGGAATTAATGGAAAGCACTGGGCTTTGGAAAAGAGTTCTTGGAGCCGATTCTGGAGGATGAGGTAGTGTCCATTTAGGCTTTACCTAATTGAGCTCGACTCGACCTGCATGCATTAAGCTTAATCAATAATCAAATCAAACTTGAATTACCTTGGATAATTTATTAAAATGCAATCATGAAGGTAATACAATTTTCAGTCAAATTTACAAAATATGTGAATTAAAATAATGGTAAGTGCTATAAATAAGATATTAATTTATGAATTATTTAGCACTTATCACACCCCCCAACCTACATTTTGCTAGTCCTCGAGCAAAATAAAAACTAACTCACTTTCGCAGGAATTACGATTCCATTTACCGTATGCAATAAGGCTTTAAATCCCTAGGTGGCCCCAAACTGATCGTTTTAATTGCATTTCTTATTAAATTGCTTAGTTTAATAGTTTTCACAAATTCTCTTTTTCTCTTTCATTTTTTTTTTTGATTTTGATTTATAAATAAATTATGCACTTTTACTCTTGTAATGATTCCTCCATGTAGCGAGCATTCAGTCAACACTCCCACACCAGATGGCGTAAGGTGTTGGGCATCAAGACTCCCCTACGGACCTATGCTCGGGTTCCTTATTACAAGCACGCTGACCTTTGACGATAGGTAGCCCTTTTCGATGTACCTGACTAAATTCACTCTTCTTTTTTTTTTTAACAGTAAATACGGGATAATAGTGAATTAGATAGGAATGATTCATCAGGACTCAAGGTTGCTACTAGACTTAGCAACGTAATATTGAACCTAATCCTTAGAAGTGCAGGCTATGTGTGTTGTGAAATTCCAAAGTAAAAATTATCTTACAACTCGCTAAAAGAATTTTTAATAAAAAGAACTCAAATTGACTTACTCCTGACTAGTTATTGGGCTTTTTAGATTTTATATACTTTGTGTGTTTATCATTTCAGCACTAAAGCATAGAAATTAGTTTTTTTTTTTTTTGAGATAAACTTATTTAAAAATACAAAAATGTGAAAAATTTCTTCAAAAATTCGAATCCTATACCCCCCAACCTAGATCAGACATTGTCCTCAATGTTTATATATTTTTTTACTTTAATATATATATTTTTTTTATTATTTATTATTATTTTTATTTTTATTTTGGATGAAAGTATGATGCATATGGAGGATAGAAGCATTGTACCTTAGTTGCATCAGTAATATGAGGACATCTGAAAAAAATGTGACAAGAAAATATGCAAAAATAACCTATGAAAATTGGGTTGCCTTCCAACAAGCGCTAAGTTTAACGTCTTCAGCCAGACGCAGTGCATCCTTAATCATATCATACCAGGTTCATGCCGAGTTCTCCAAGGAAGAAAATTTGTGGAAAACTGATTGTCGGGCACAAAGTTAACTGCTTCTATGGCCTTGTCTATATCAAAGTCAGAATGGGCCAAGCATGTTTTCAGAGGGTCATCTGCTAAAATATAAGGAAGGGTTTCTTCTACAAGATCGTCCATTTTGTCTATTAGGAAGCACTCTGTTGGTAACCCGCCCATGCCGTCAAAACAAAAATCAGATGGCAGCGGAAAGGGGGCATGTGCGGGATCAACGTTCATCGCATGAACGTTGTTTCGAGACCTTTCGTAATTAGGTAAGAATTAAAACTTTTAAAACCATTAGGAAGATCAGATCTTCACCTTGCGCGGGTAGATGATCACCGCAAATCTGAATTCGTGGTTTTCGGAAGAGGGTTCGCTTGAAGCCGTTCAAACGTCCGGCCTCTACGGGTATCCACACGAAGTAGAGGACCGATCAAATCTTTCTTGTCTTCCCGGGGTGCTAGCTCCCTTGCAAAGACTTCTTTTGATGGCTGATCTCCTCTCTTTCAATCAACTCTTGATTGCACTTGAGAGGAGGAAGAAGGATGAAGAAGAGGAAGAAGATCAAAGCCCTTCGCAGCCTTCTTCTTTTCTCATGCGTTGAAGCCAAGAGGAGGAAGAAGGGATGTCGCCAAGGTCTTCTTTCCCTTGCACCTTGCTTGCGGTTGAACCAAGGGAGGAGAGGGGAGGGTGGCGGCAGCAAGAGGAGGGCTTCAAGTGCATTAGGGCGCCGGCCCCTTGCCTCCTCTTATATAGCCATCTAGGGCTCCTACAATCTAGGAGCCCTAGAGTTAATTCCATAAGAAGGGGGCGCCGGCCCCTCTCTTCATGCCGCACACAAGGAGACGAGGAGGGGCGTGATCCCTCCTTCTTGTGATGCCCTAATCCTCCTCTAAGGAGGATTAGGTGTCCCTCTTATGGCTAAGTCCTAATCCTATTAGGCTTTAACCAAATCATGAATCAATTGGGTTCAATCCATGCTAGTCCTAATCCTATTAGAACTTGAATGAACCATGACTCAATTGAACTCTTCAATCCTAATCCAATTAGGAGTTATGTTGATTCATTAGATTAATAATTAATTTAGACTTAAGGAATCCTAATCCAATTAGGATGTATTTAATTTTAGTCCTAATCCAATTAGGACTCTATTTGAATCCGAAGTCCTAATCCAATTAGGATTTCTAGGAATCCTACTCCAAGTAGGAATCCAATTTTAATTCAAAATTCCTAATCTCATTAGGATTGTAGGAATCCTATTCCAAGTAGGAATCCTAGTCCTACTCCAACTAGGATTCCCAGTCCTAATCCAATTAGAACTCTAGGAATCCTACCCGAAGTAGGATTGTATTTAAGTCCAATTAATTAATTTCCTTTGTTCCTTCTTCAACCGAATATCAATCGAATTGATTACTCGTGATTCATAATCACTATTCAACCATCGGATCGGTCAATACTTCTAGTGTGTGTGACCCCATAGGTTCTACTCTGACTGGTAGTGAGATATATTATGATCTCTATCATAATATCATTGAAAACTCCTTTCAATGGGTTGGAACGATTCCAACTCAACTCATTAGGGTTTATCGATCATCAAGATAATCCCTATGAGTCCCACCATCCACCAGTGACACCTAGCAGCATGTAGTGGCTACCCAGTAGAATAGAAAGATGAACCTCTAGGTGCAGTTAACATGTGATACAGTCCTACTATCGTGGATCCCTACAGGACGGAGGTCATGGACAACTCGTCAAACCCCATCGTCTGTCATATGTCAAGATTTATTCGACTTGAGTTCGATAGTGGAAAACTCCTTTTCCACTTTATATTACTGCCCTGGCCAAGGTCTTAGAACTCAGTCTAACAAATCACATAGGATCACTCCTCTTCTATCAAGGTCGATAGATTCCTTATAGGTGCATACCCTACTCCTACAGTGAACTTACTGCAGCCAATCTACACTGCATAGACCCATATGGCTAGAGACCATGTATGTGTACAGTCAAACTACAATAACCTCACTGTGAGTAGCCGAAGCACCGCAGGTCAAAGGACCAGTCACACTACTGCAACATCAAGCAAGTCACTGACGAGTGGATAGACATCCAAGTGACTCTTGTCTTGGTCACGCTCAGTATCCTTGTTCTCTAACAAGCACCTGCACTATCACTTCAGTGTCCCTACACTATGGACTCAAGTCTCGTCCATCCAGAAGGAAAGTGATCTGTGCACTGATCGGATCGATCACCGTCCTCGTGATGATCCATTGATCAGGAGCTTTTAGAAATTAATCACCAATGATACATGGCTCAAATTCTCAACTCTTGAGAATATGTATCATCATCTTATTAATTCTTTGGACAATTCATAGACACATAAATAATATGAATGAAAAGATGCCTTTTATTTATTCAATAATAAATAGTCAAGTACAAAATTATGTCCCTAGAATCAACAATGTGTCAGCCAAATTGGCTTCTAGGGCATACATCTAACACACTCAACTTCCTTTGCAGGTTGATCAGAGGCACGAAATATATTTAACTTGACCTTCATATTCCCAAAGGATATATTCATCACCCCAGTTCTACAATTTATACTTGCATTGGCTGTAGCTAAAAAGGGACGCCCAAGGATCACGGGGATTTGTTTCTTAGGATTAGGCTCATGTTCCATATCAAGAACGATAAAATCTACTGAAAAATAGAATTTGTCTACCTTGACAAGAACATCTTCAATTATCCCACGTGGTGTTTTTACAGATCGATCAGCCAATTGAAGGGATACCGAGGTTGGTTTTAACTCACCTAACCCAAGTTTCTCGTAAACTGAGTAAGGTAAAAGGTTGACACTTGCCCCTAGATCTAAGAGTGCTCGATCAATGAAATTATTTCCTAAGACACAGGGGATGGTGGGAGCACCAGGATCTTTGAATTTCGGAGGGGTGTTGTGTTGGAGAATAGAACTCACTTGCTCAGTTAGGAAGACCTTTTTAGGCACATGTGTCTTAGATTTTCGCTTTTGGGTACAAAGGTCTTTGAGAAATTTGGCATAGGAGGGAACTTGTCTAATAGCATCAAGAAGCGGGAGGTTGATTTTGACTTGTTTGAAAACCTCCATCATCTCCTCTAGTGAAGTTCCTTTCTTGCCAAAGGGAGTGGGTGCATTAAGAGCTTCAGGAAATGGAGCCTTTGGGATGTGAGTTTTGGCCGAAGGTGGACTAACTGAGGAAGAAGAAGGTTTTGGATTTTCATGTGATACATTTCTCTCCTCCTCTTTACCTTCCTTATTGTTTCTCTCCCCAATCGTATTGTCTACTACACGTCCACTCCTTAGGGTAGTCAAAGCATTGGCTTGTTCATGATGAATTGTATTTGGTTGATTTTCTTGAGCCATGTATTGTCTCCTAGGATTACTCACTGGTTGGCTTGGAAGCTTTTCTTCCTCTCGCTTGTTCAGTACATTAGCTAGTTGCCCCATTTGGGATTCTAGCTTGGCGATAGATTGCGTGTGAGAGTGCACCAATTGTGTAATGGTTTCCAAACCTTGAAGGGAGGTCAATACTTTCTCCTCAAAGGCTGTGTTTCGTTGGGGTGGAGGAGGAGTGTGTTGAAATTGAGTCGAAGGACGGTAGGGATTAATATTCTGGAATGGTTGAAAGTTTTGGGAATAAGGTTGGGAATTATTGGGAGTCTGCTGCTTCCAAGAAAAATTCGGATGGTTGCGCCACCCCGGGTTATAAGTGTTAGAATATGGATCATTACCCGGTCGGGACTGTGTTTGGGCAGCATTTACTTGTTCTTGCACAAATTCAGGGAATTGAGCTGCCGAAGGGCATTCATGTATAGGGTGAGACGGGCTAGAACAAAGAGCACAGACTTGTGCTTGGGAAAAATTTGGAAGCTGCTCTCTAGACATTAGCTGGTCCAACTTGCGGGACAGTGCATCTACTTTGTCAGATAGACCTATGGACTGGCTAACTTCATATATGGTCCCTTTTCTTTGAGAACTCGGGGGTGCTTGACGAGCGGAGGAGGCATGGTGGAGAGAATTTTCATTAAGGTTTTCAAACATCTGCCATGCCTCATGCTCACTCTTAAGCATGAAAGTTCCCCCACAAGAAGCATCAACCATCTGACGGTTTCGTTCAGATAGTCCGTCATAAAAGCATTGCACTAATTGCCATTCGGGTATTTGATGATGCGGGCATTTTTGGAGTAAGTCTCTAAATTTTTTCCAAGTTTCATGAAATTCTTCTCCGTCAGATTGGGAGAAGCTCGTGATAGCACGCCTAAATTGGTTTGTTCTTCCTATGGAAAAATATTTCTTTAGAAATTCATGTTGCATTTGAGCCCATGAAAGAATGGAATTGGCTTCTAATGAATGTAGCCACTGCTTAGCTCTATCCTTAAGGAAAAAAGGAAACAGCCTAAGTTTCAGAGCATCATCAGTGAAGTTCTGAATTTTAACAGTAGTGCAGATCTCAAGGAACTCATCCAAATGTTTATATGGGTCTTCATTGTTGAGTCCATAAAAAGAGGAAAGCATTTGGATGACACTAGACTTAATTTCAAAATGTGCAGCAGCGGTGGTATCAGGTAGTCGAATACAAGATGGAGAGGTATAAATAGAAGGAGTGAAGTACTCCTTTAGGAGTTTGGGTTGTTCTTCAGCCATCTCTATAAGTGGAGCAGATCCTATGGTTCTATAGGTACGGATTTCGGCTCGAAGGGTCCTAATAGAACGCTCTATTTTGGGGTCAAAAGGTACTAATTCAGGAGATTTGGAATGACACCCTAGCATACACTAAGACTCCTCTGATCAGTACAGTCAAGCATGCACTAAAAAGAAAAACACAATTCCTTATGTTCACCCTAAAATCACTAGACAGCTCCTAACTGGTTTGAAAAGGGCACCTAAGCCTCCAATCCGGTCTAATGACTGAGCTGACCAGGTAAGCTCCCAAGTAAGTGGGGGGGTCACGATGCATTGCAAAGGTCCCACTTAAAAACCACTTGCCTCGAACAGATGAACTGTCTCCCTTAAAGGGACAAAGCTTGCCTAGACATCAACTGAGCCATAGAGCGAAATTGGTGCAACTTTCGGTGATCTTCATCCTATTGAGCTCGAATGTCCCTAGGGGCCAACGTCTAATTGATTTTAATTAAGGTAAAAACTATGTGATAATTGATTCACCTAATTTGGCCAAGAATCTGGTGATGAAATCCAGTTCTTATCTTGTTGGGGTGATTGCCCTTACTATGTGCAGATTAATTGGTGTATGTGTATCAAGCATGAAGTCTCCCTGCAGTGCAACTGTTCAGCTCTTCATGGAAGGCTAATTTCTTCACTAGGGCAAGAAATTCACCACTAACATCGGAACAAGGATTAATTATATTTTAATTTATTCTTGGATAAACATGCAAATTGGCTACAAGCCTAATAAGCATTTAAATAGAATTTCACAAAAGTAATTTGGGCATAATCCATCTTCAATTGGCATGAAATGTCTACCCTAATCTAAGGTGGCAGCACATCGCATCTTTCCTAAGCATGGACTATCTTATATTTACCTAGTGATCATGAAGAACAGTTGTACGAACATCATACTTAAAATTACAGAAATTAAATATGATTCAAAAGAAGATATCCATTAAAAACAATAAGTTCATACAACTCCAAGAATATAAAATAAAATATAAAAACCCGTGTCCCTTTGTTAGGGCTGCATCCAGCCCTAGTGAAGAAATTAGCCTTCCATGAAGAGCTGAACAGTTGCACTGCAGGGGGACTTCATGATGATTGGCTCCTTCCTCCCGTCGGCTCTCTCCTCTCTTCTCTGTCTCCCGTGAGAACTCCTCCAAAGGATGAATAGGATCAACCGGCTCCCTTGGAATGGTTCCGAAGAGGATACCCCCTCTGTTCACGTCTGGGCTTTTTATAGGCTGCATTCTCTCTCTTCTTCCGCGTTTCGCGTTGCGATAAGGATGGATTGAAGCTGGATGAAGCTAAGGATTTGTTGCTTGATTTGATTCGCTGGGATCTCTGTTCCGCTGATGAGAGCTGATGCCGTTTGGGAGTGATCCGGAAGAGTTGGGGATGAACCGATGAAGACACGTGAAACAGGGGATGTTTGGATGAAACGGCTTTGGGATGCGGCTGTAGGCTTTTGAGAAGATCTCGGATAGTTGTTCTTTGGATGCGGAAGGAGTTGAATTCCTGAACTTTATCCATGGACGATGGGACTCCGTTCCAAACGGGATGAGATCTGGGCGTTTTGGAAGGCTTATCCCGCCTGAGAAAAGAACTTGAGGATTCGGTTGGGAAGAACTTGTTCCGTAACAGGGGATTCTTCCGTGGCCAATTAAACCGAATAGGAGGGAGTTTGGATTCGGTTGTCAGTTGAGGTGAAGCTTGCTTTGGAATTCATTCGTGGGAGAAGAAGGTTATCGGAAGAGGATGAGAGCTGGAAGATCTGGGATGAGGTTGGCAGTTGGGATATAACGGAGGATAAGCTCGGGAAGAAGCTATCGTGGAGAGGATGGGATCTGAACTTGGTTCTGGGAGTGGTTGTTTGGGAAAGATGGAAACGGGCGTGAGGGGAAATCTGGAGGTTGGGATGGAGATGCTGTTCACGGTTGGGAACGGCTGTGAAGTGATTTGGATGAAGACGTGCGAAACAGAGGAGCTGTTTGGGTGCCGTGATGCTCGGGAGAATAGCTGAGACGTTGTTAAGAGCTGATCCGAAAGATGCTGGGATGAGGATGCACACGGAGATGGTTGAGAAGATCCCGGCTGTTCCGGAGCAATGGAAGACCGTGGACGTTGGGAGGATCTCATGCGAACGATGGCTGGGAGCTTATCCATCAAGAAAAATCGGAAGGAGTTTGATCTTATCGCGGAAGAAGAAGAGATTCGCGGAATGGCTTGCTTGAGGTTGTTCTAGAGGTAGATTCTGGTTTTCATCCGCACGAAACAGGGGATTTGATATGGATGTTTGGATATCAGCTGATAACAGGGAAGATGAAACCAAACAGCGGAGAAGAGGTGCGAAGTAGTTGCTTCAACGAGGTGGAGACGAAGATGTTGAGGAGATCTGGGCGTGGGAGAATCAACGTGGAGGGGATCTAGCAGGAGAAGATGTGCTTGGTTTTGTTGTGGAAACAGGGGAGTTGGGATGTCGGGTTGTGACAGTTGCGGCTCTAATCCGGAACAAGGCAAACTGAAAATGAATTCGGGCATGAGGGAGGATGTGTGAATTGGAGGAGATAGGTTGAGCTTTGGGATCCGTGCGATGATAGATGGTACGCTTTGAGATCTATGAGACAAATAATCGAATGGATCATATTATTTTTAATGTTAAACAGGAGAATTGGAATGGAAAAAATTTAGGTGAATGTGTGAAGAGTCAGGAATTAATGGGAAGCACTGGACTTTGGAAAAGAGTTCTTGGAGCCGATTCTGGAGGATGAGGTAGTGTCCATTTAGGCTTTACCTAATTGAGCTCGACTCGACCTGCATGCATTAAGCTTAATCAATAATCAAATCAAACTTGAATTACCTTGGATAATTTATTAAAATGCAATCATGAAGGTAATACAATTTTCAGTTAAATTTACAAAATATGTGAATTAAAATAATGGTAAGTGCTATAAATAAGATATTAATTTATGAATTATTTAGCACTTATCTGTAACCTAGGGTTTTAACGGCTTGTTGCACGTGCTAAGTGCAATCGTGATGCTCTATGAAAATGGGTACATATCTTAGTTTTGTGTACTTAGCTTCAATAAAAAGTCATAGGTTAGACTACATCTTTTGTACCCTTATTTTATCGTTTGCTCGTTAATTGCTAAAGACAAGCAATAAGCTAGATGGGGGGTGTGATGAGAGTACAAAAGTGCGATCTACATACTACTTAAATTAGTATTATTACTAACAGATAATGATAAAATTGCTGATTTAATATTATATTTTTATTTGGCATAGGTTATCATAAATCAGAGTTTAAATGCATATTTGTTATAGATTGTGATGATTCATGACTTCAAGCCTGATTACACTGGAGCATAATTGAACCTGGTCAAGCACACTTGTACCCGAGCAACACGTGTCTACACGTCACAGTCCCTAGAGTGCATTGGAATTGTGCATTGGAAATCAAAATAAAGAAAGAAATCAGCAACGTTTCCAGCTTTCGGAGTCCTACTTCCAGCTTCCTTTCTGTCTCATCCCGTGCGTCCATTTTTTGAAGAAGATCACGGTCCAGCTGTCTGTGTCCAATCCCACGAGTCCGCCCGTGTGGAAGAGATCCCGATCCCTCTTAATCGGGCCACATAATCAGCAATCTCCCACGTCCCCAGCTTCCGGAATCCCTCCCCATCCGCGCATCTTCCGGATTCGCGATCGTCCCAGCATCCTGTTCTTCAACCATTCCATCTTCGTGTCAAAGGATCCCACGCGATTGCAGCATCCCGCGATCAGCTTGCTTCCGAGTCCATGCTCCTTCCTTCCACATCAGTCTCTCCCGCATGCAGCCCATCCTTCCGCGCATCTCCCACGTCCGCATCCCAGCTCCTCTCAGATCTGCTTCCTTCTCATCTCATCCCGTGCGATCCAGCCACCCAGATCCCGCGTCCAAGCTTTCGCGTCCACATCCCAGAGCTTCCCAGCTGTCCACGGTTCAGCTCCCATGCATTCCGACCGATCCCAGCATCCCGTGATTTCAGCATCCGTGATCAGCTCTCATCCGGGCGTCTTCCAGATCTGCATCTCATCTCGAGCGTCAATCCATGCATCTCCAGCCATCCACGTCCATCCTCTTCTCTCGGGATTCATCTCATCTGACCATCTCCACTGCGGGCGATGAGAGGATATCTCTCTCGGCTGGAAAGGGAGGGCCATCTCTCATTCGAAAAAATAGAGGAGGCACTCATTCTAAAAAAAAAAAGGAGAAGAGAAGAAATAGGGGATGCCCTGTTTCCGAAAAGAAAAAGAGAGAGGGAGGCTAATGTTTTAATGGTAAGCTGATTTCTTAGGTGAAGGGTGATGGAGGAACCTTTGATGTATTGCTTTCTTTCAAGTAAATTCTAAACGATTGATCTCTTTGATTTAAATCTATTAATATGTTCTTGATTCTTGCATACTTATTTATTAGATAGATTTTTTATGGTTTATATTTATTAATGTATGGATTGTTTCGATGTTTGATTTGTCGTAGACGTAACCGGCACGATAAAGACTTAGATGTTGAATTCATGTTTCCAAATTATATACTTCATGATTAGGACTATTCTATCTGATTAATCCCTAATAAAGAATCGCAGAATTTAATTGTTGAAAATAATATTGTCAAGGGTGATTCCGGATCCCTAGCCTTCTCCATATTCTTAAACTTTGTTTAATTACTTATTATTCTTTGTTTTTAATTTTGAAAACCATCTGAATTTACATCTGAAATTATGCTAATAATACATATATCGTTCTCTGAAGATTCGACCTCGAACTTTTGAGTTTTACTATTTGTGCGATTCTCCTACACTTGAGAGAGTAGTTTTGTGATACACTACCGGACCCTGGATCCACTTAATTACCATGGCTGAGTCTTTCTTAAGAATAATACAGTCTACATCCAGCACTCACCTCACATAGGAGACACCCTCTAATGCGGCTTTGATCTAAGCACCGACAATGGTTTGATCGAAGATCTACTGATCCCTAGCCATACTAATTTGGCCTCCTGATCTCTGATGACAAACCGGCATCGCCGCTACACCCTTCCTCATCGATATTGCTGTCCAAGTTCACCTTGAGAAAACCAGGGGATGGGGGCTCCCAAGAGACGAGCACAATCTTGGAGGCTACAAGAATAGAATGAGAGCCCCAGATTTCTCTAATCAACCCAAGAGACGACGATGCAGTGATGCTGAGGACCTTCGCCGCATGAAGAAGGGCTTTGTCCACCACCATCCTCAAATGCGCTCCTCTATCATCAAAGACTCAGCCATTTATATCTAGCCAACAGTGATAAGCCAGATAAGCTGCCCTAATCCTCTGCTCTACAAGGACGAGCCTCCGAGCAAAAACCTCCAAGAAGGTCCGAATGTCCTTGGTCGATGTCCACCCCTGTCGTAGGCCGGAGGAAGCCGAGGCACACTCCCAGATCTAAACAGCCCACCAACAGCTAAAAAGGATATGGAAGATAGACTCCTCCACCTCATGGCATTTTCATGGGTTATGCTATTTGTGTGCTATTTAGATTGTTAGGATCTGTCACATGCCACTGAAAATTCAAAAAATTTTCAGATGCGCAGCAGAAGGACATGTGCATATCCCGTTCATCGCATGAACGTATTTTAAAACCATTTATAGATAGATTAGGATTAAATTCTTATTGAATCATTTTAAAATCATGATTAAGAAGATCAGATCTTCACCTTGTGCGGGTAGATGGTCTCCGTAAATCAGATTTATGTGGTATTTGATGAAGGTTCAGTGGAAGCCCCACACGCATCCGGCCTCTACACAGGTATCCACACGAAGTAATGATTCGATCGAAGCCTTTGGATCTCCCTGGGGTGCTAGCTCCCTTGCAGAGAAGGCTATTGATGGCTGAGATCCTCTCCTTTGAATCAACTCTTGATTGCCTTGATAAGAGAAAGATGAAGAAGGAATCTAGGAAGAAGAATAAAAGGCCCTTCGCAGCCTTTTCTTTTCCATACGCTAGAACCAAGGAAGAAAGACCAAGAGGAGATGAAAGCCTCCTCTTCTTTTCTTCTTGCTGATGGCGGATGAAAGGAGGAAGAGAGGAGAGGTCTTCACGGCTGAAAATGAAGGGAATTCACTCAAAAATTCGCAGCCCCTTGACCCCCTTCTTTTATGATGTGTAGATAAGGATGAGCTCCTAAATTTTAGGAGCTCATCTTTATCCCTATTTTGAATTCAAATAGGAGGGGCATGGCCCCTCCTTTTTCCTTCACGCCACAAGCCAAGGGAGAGGCATGGGCCCCTCCCTCTTCTTCCATATGGTCAGCCCCTAGTTGATCAAATCAAGTAGGGAGGGTTGGATCCAAATTAAGGATGGGTCCAATCCTATTCAAAATAGGATTATGTACACCCATTTTAATTTCTCTAAATTCTAATCCAATTAGAATTTAATTGAACCATGACTCACTTGAACTCTTCAATCCTAATCCAATTAGGAGTCATTTAATTAATTAGATTAAAAATATAATTAATTAGGACTTAAGAAAATTCTAATCTAATTAGGACTTATTAAATTTCAGCCCTAAGGCAATTAGGATTTTAGAAATTCTACTCCAAGTAGGATTCTAATTTAATTTGAAATCCTAATCCAATTATTCTACTCCAAGTAGGACTCGTGATCAAGTCTAATTAATTAAATCCAATTAATTAAATTAAATTGCAATCCGATTGCAATTATTCCTTCTTCTAACCACTAACTCTTAGCGGGTTAACCAATTATCAATCTAATTGATCATATGTGATTCTTAATCACAATTCAACCATCGGATCGGTCATTACCTCTAATGTGTATGACCCCATAGATTTTATTCTGACTGGTAGTGAGATATACTGCGATCTCTATCACAATATCATTAAAAACTTCTTTCAATGGGTTGAAACAATTCCAACTCAACTCACCAGGGATTATCGACCATCAAGATGATCCCTGTGAGTCTCACCATCCACCAGTGACACCTAGCAGTATGTAGTGGCTACCCAGCAGAATATAATGATGAACCTCTAGGTGCAGTTATCATATGATATAGTCCTTCTATCGTGGATCCCTACAGACCGGAGGTCATGGATAACTCGTCAAACCCCGTCGTCTGTCATATGTCTAGATTTATTCGACTTGAGTTCGATAGTAGAGCAAACTCTTTCTCCACTATATATTAATGCCCTGGCCAAGGTCTTAGAACTCAGTCTAATAAATTACATAGGATCACTCCTCTTCTATCAAGATCGATAGATTCCATGTAAGTGCATACCCCACTCCTACAGTGAACCTACTGCAGCCAATCTACACTACAAGGACCCATATGACTAGAGACCATGTATATGTGTAGTCAAACTACAATAACCTCACTGTGAGTAGCCGAAGCACCGCAGGTCAAGGACCAGTCACACTACTGCAACATCAAGCAAGTCACTGACGAATGGATAGACATCCAAATGACTTCTTGTCTTGGTCACGCTCAGTACCCTTGTTCTCTAACAAGCACCTGCTCTATCACTTCAATATCTCTACACTGTGGACTCGAGTCTCGTCCATCCATATGGAAAGCGATCTGTGCACTAATCGGATCGATCACCATCCTCGTGATGATCCATTGATCATGAGCATTTAGAAATTAATCACCAATGATACATGGCTCAAATTCTCAACTCTTGAGAATATGTATCATCATCTTATTAATTCCTTTAGACGATTCAGACACATAAACAATATGAATGAAAAGATGCCCATTTATTATTCAATAATAAAGTCAAGTACAAATTTATGTCCCAGAATTAATAATGTGTCCGCCAAATTGGCTTCTAAGGCATACATCTAACAATCTCCCACTTGCACTAAAGCCAATCAGTCATATATCTAAGTCCCATCTTCTCAAGGTGGGCTTCAGTCTTCTGCTGATTTAACTACTTAGTAAGTGGGTCTGCCACGTTGTCCGTGGAGTCTACTCTCTGTACCTCAACATATTTCTTCTTGAGGTAGTCACGTTTGAGGTGAAAGCGCCGCTCTATATGCTTGGACTTCTGATGAGACCTTGGCTCCTTAGCAAGAGCTATGGCGCCATTATTATCGCAGTAGAGTGTGATGGCATCTGATGGCATTACATCTAACTCTGCAATAAATTTTTTGAACCAGAAGGCTTCCTTTGCAGCTTCAGAGTCGGCAATATACTCAGCTTCCATGGTAGAATCAGCAATGATCGGTTGTTTGGAACTCTTTCAATTTACCGTACCACCATTGTACAAGAATACATATCCAGATGTAGACTTTCTATCATCAATATCAGTCATAAAATATGAATCTGTGTATCCTTCTACCTTTAACTCTGATGATCCTCCAAACACCAAGAACAAATCTTTAGTTCTTCTCAAGTACTTAAAAATGTTCTTCACAGCTGTCCAGTGCTCTTCGCATGGATTCGACTGATATCTGCTAGTGACACTCACAGCAAGGGCTATATCAGGTCGTGTACACAGCATGGCATACATGAGACTCCCTATTGTCGAAGCATAAGGGATCTTGCTCATGCATTGAATCTCTTCAGATGTGTTGGGGCACATCTTCTTGGAGAGATGAATCTCATGCCTAAGGGGTCATACTAAACCTCTTCAATACCTCCTCAATGTACATCTTCTGTGATAGGCCAAGCATCCTTTTAGATCTATCTCTATAGACCTTAATCCCCAAAATGTAGGATGCTTCTTCAAGATCTTTCATGGAGAACTCTTTTGATAACCAGACCTTGACCGAAGTTAGCATAGGAATATCATTCCCAATCAATAGGATGTCATCCACGTACAGTACGAGAAACACGATAGTTTTGGGAACCCGCCCATGCCGCAGAAAATTAAAAAAATTCAAATGGCAGCGGAAGAGGCACAAGCGGGATCAACGTTCATCACATGAACATTATTCAAAAATCGTTCGTAGATAGATTAGAATTAAAAACTTTTAATCTAATTATGAAGATCAGATCTTCACCTTGTGCGGGTAGATGATCACCGCAAACTGAAGTTCGTGGTTTAGGATGAAGGTTCGCTTGAAGCCGTTCACGTGTCCGGCCTCTACGGGTATCCACACAAAGCAAAAACTGATCCTAGCTTCTTCGTCTCTCCGAGGTGCTAGCTCCCTTGCAGAGACAACTTTAATGGCTGATGTCCTCCCTTTTGATCAACCTTTGATTGTACTTGGGAGGAGGAAGAAGAAGGAGCAACCAAGGAAGAAGATCACCAAGCCATGTGTGGAGTGATTGATTAAAACCCTATTTGATTTTGATGAGCTCAAAGCATTTGAGTATATTTCTTGTTTACTAATGAATTCAATTAAGTGTTTCAGTGAAAATCTTGTCTAAGTGTCTCAAGACTTGGTTCATAATTTTTGGATAAGTTAAGAAGTCAGCTTGAACCAAAGTCTGAGACTCGAGTCGACTCCAGAGTATCACGAGTCGACTCCAAGCGTATCAAGTTCACTGGCACGAGCTCGAGTCGACTCCGGATCAGTACGAGTCGACTCCGACTGAGAACAGACAGACGAACAGAAAGCTTCAACTCAGAACCTGTCAACGAGTCGACTCCCGAAGTGTGCGAGTCGACTCCGATGTTCACCGAGTCGACTCCAGGGTAGTAAGAGTCGACTCCAAGAGGAATACAAAGAAAAAGTCAGAGAGCAGTTTTCGGGTCTGAGATTCGAGTCGACTCCAGTGGAACGCGAGTCGACTCCGATGGTTGGCAGGTCGACTCCAAAGACAGCAAGAGTCGACTCTCAGCAGTACACAAAGAAAAAGTCAGAGGGCAGATTCTGGACTCTGAGATTCGAGTCGACTCCCGCATTACGCGAGTCGACTCCGAGACTCCGCGACCACAAAGAAGACAGAAGACCAAGTTACTGCCTCTGAGATTCGAGTCGACTCCCAGACAGCTAGAGTCGACTCCAAGGCAGCTTCACATCAAAAGGGCAGAAGACCAAGTTTCGGAAACTGAGAGCCGAGTCGACTCCGAGGAAGCTCGAGTCGACTCCAAGACTGGACGAGCCAAAAGACAGAAGATAGGGAGTTCGGGCTCTGAGCGCCGAGTCGACTCCCAGGACAGTCGAGTCGACTCGAGTGGACCAAATTCAAAAATACGTCCACGGACTTCATGGGATGAGCCGACTCCAAGAAAGCCAAGTCAGCTCCAGAAGTTGGCGAGTCGACTCTGGGTCAAGACGAGTCGACTCCCAGTCGCGAAGGCAACTTTAATTCAAATCTGGAACAGTTGCAGAGTCGACTCCGGAAAAGTATGAGTCGACTCCCGCTACAGACGAGTCGACTCCTGATCGCGCGAGTCGACTCCAACCCACCAACGGACACATTGTCAGACTGTACAGAGTGTGCAGAACGGGCAGAAAAAGCTCTCTAACGGCTAGTTTCCGTGGGGGTTGGTTTAAATAGCCACAGAGGACTGTAGCAAGGCAGACAACAACCATTCCACTCCAAGTATTCAAGCATTCAACTCTGCAACTTGTTCTTCAACGAGAAAAAGGGAAGATCTGCATTTACTGCATCCACCTACATCTTTCCAGCAATTAAAGAAGCTCCTCCTGCATTCAAGTCGACTACACATTCAAGAGGAGACCGAAGTTTAAGAAGCCATTTCTCTTCTCCAACTTAAAAGCGTTTGAGGGCTTCTAAACTCCTTTTAGATTATATTGTCTTTCATCTGCTTTTGAGAAGCTTGTTTTTCTGTTTGTCTATTTTATTTACAACTTGTATTTGCTTGATTCAATCGGGGGATTGAATCAAAGGTATAGAGGTTAGTTGGTGAGCCTAGTTATTAAAACCAACATGTGTAAGGGTTTGATTGTGATCCCGGGAAAACAATCGGGGTGGTTCTAGTCGGTGAGCCTGGGAAAACCGACCGAGTTCGTTGTGAGCTCGTAAAACAACAAGTTTGGTTGTGAGCTTGGAAAACAACCGGCTGTAATCCAAGGGGGTTATAGTGAATTCCCAAGTGAGACTTGAGGAGTGGACGTAGGAGCAAGGGTTAGCTCCGAACCATTATAAAACTTGGTGTTTGTGTTTGATTGTCTCTCTTCTTCTTCCTCTCTTATCACTCACAGCACATAGCATTTAATTAAACAACTTGCAATAGTTTTAATTAGTCATCCACAATGTTTTAAATATCTAAATTATTTTAAAACCAAATTCACCCCCTCCCTCTTGGGTTGTCTATCTGGGCAACAAGTGGTATCAGAGCCTAAACTCTTCCACCCAAGAGTAAAAGATCAAAATGACAACCCCATTTGGATCTTCTCACATTGAGGGTCAGTCCACCCAAAGACCCTCATTCTTTAATGGATCCGACTACTCATATTGGAAGGCTAGGATGAGAATATTCATCCAAGCCCAAGACTATGAGATGTGGACCATTATAGTAAATGGGCCATACATCCCATCCATATATGTAGAGGGTGTCACGGTACCCAAACTAGAAAAGGATTGGGATGAACATGACATGAGAAAGGCACAACTAAACTCTAAAGCTATGAATGTGCTTTATTGTGCCTTAGATAGAAATGAATTCAATAGGGTCTCTACTTGCAATTCTGCAAAAGAGATTTGGGACAGACTTGAAGTGACCCATGAGGGCACGAATCAAGTCAAAGAATCCAAAATAAATATTTTGGTTCATAAATATGAACTATTTAAAATGGATTCTAATGAAACAATTACATGCATGTTTACTAGGTTTACTGACATTGTCAATGGCCTAAAAAGCCTTGGCAAGAACTATACTAACAGTGAGCTTGTCAGGAAAATCCTTCGGTGTCTACCAAGGTCATGGGAAGCTAAAGTGACCGCAATCCAAGAAGCCAAGGACCTGAACAAATTACCACTTGAGGAGCTTCTTGGATCCCTAATGACGCACGAGCTAACCATGAAACAACACAACGAGGAAGAGTCCTTCCATAAGAAAAAGGTAATAGCTCTAAAATCTACTTCATCTAACAAGGACTTATCTTGCAGTAGCAGCAGTGAAGAAGAAGAACATGAGGAAGATGATGGTGAGGCACTTCTTGTACGCAAATTCAGAAAATTCATCAACCACAAGAAGTCCTATCATCAAAGGAGAGGCCCCTCTAATTCCTACCGCAAGGACAAAGGTAAGGAAAGGGAAAATGAGGGGATTGGGTGTTACGAGTGCAAGAAGCCGGGTCACATAAGAGCTGAGTGCCCTTTACTGAAAAAGGGGAGCAAGTACAAGAAGAAGAAGGCTCTTGTCACAACACTATCCGACTCCGATTCATCATCCTCTTCATCGGATGATGAACAAGAAGAGAAGGCCAATTTCTGCTTCATGGCCAATAAAAATGAGGTAACTTCCGACACGCATCTTGATTTTTCTTTTGATGAACTTTATGATGCATTTAATGAATTAATGATAGAATATAAGGCAATAAATCTTAAGAATAAAGAACTAAAAATAGCTTATCAATCATACCTACATAAATACGATAAATTAGTTAAGGATAAGGATTTAATCACCAAAGAAAATATAGAACTTAAGACAAGCAACCAACTTTTAACTCAAAAGACTAATACCTTAACTAAAGATAATGAAAAACTAACTAAGGAATTTTCAGAACTTAAAAAAAAACATAAACAAATCTTAAATAAGGATCTCACAAAAGAACTTAATGATCTAAAAGCAGAAAATCAAACACTAACTAAAGAACTTAACAAATACAAACCCTTAGTTGAAAAATTTACATATAGCTCTGAAAAGTTAAATATGATACTCAATAGTCAACGAGCAGTATTTAATAAAGCGGATTTAGGGTATAAACCAAGAAATAAACAAAAACTTCTGAGTAACTTCTTTGTTAAAGCTGGGGAAACTAAAACTAAGAAAATAACCTGCTTTTGTTGTGGGACTATAGGACATAAGGCAAATGTATGTGACTATAGAAAAAGTAAAACAAAAAGAAAAATTAAAAGGGTATGGGTTCCAAAAGGAACCAACTTGACTAACCATGAAGGACCCAAGAAAACTTGGGTACCTAAGATTATATGATCTACTTGTGTAGGAGTGTCTTGCAGCCAAGGTCAACAAAAACTGCTGGTACTTGGACAGTGGCTGCTCAAGACACATGACGGGTGACAAGGATCAATTTTTCACCCTTGAAGCTAAGAAGGGAGGTGCTGTGACTTTTGGAGACAACAACCAAGGTCACATGATTGGTATTGGTAAAGTTCAAATCACCCCTTCTACTTATATTGATAATGTTAGATATGTTGATGGTCTTAAGCATAACTTATTAAGCATTAGTCAATTATGTGATAAAGGGTATGATGTTATGTTTAAACCATCACTATGCATTATAACAAACCCTAATGATAATAGTTTAGTTTTTAAAGGAATTAGACGAGGAAATGTATATGTTGTAGACCTTGAAGATCTTGCAAAATATAACCAATGTCTAGTTGTTAATGAAACTAAGGATAATGATGCTAGTTGGTTGTGGCACCGTAAGTTAGGTCATGCAAGCATGGACACAATAACTAAACTAGTTAAAAGAGATTCCGTGATAGGTTTGCCAAAATTAAAATTTGAAAAGAACAAAATATGTGAAGCATGTCAATTTGGCAAACAATCTAGGAACTCATTTAAATCCATAAAATGTGTCTCTACCTCTAGGCCTCTAGAATTATTACACATGGACCTATTCGGACCAACTAGAACAACAAGCCTAGGTGGAAATAAATATGGTCTAGTTATTGTAGATGATTATTCTAGGTACACATGGGTCATGTTCCTAGCACATAAGGATCAAGCGTTTTTTGTTTTTAAGAAATTCCATAAAGAAGTAACCAATGCTAGAGATACCTCAGTAATAGCTATTAGAAGTGACCATGGTACCGAATTCGAAAATCAGTCATTTGAGAAATTTTGTAGTAAAAAGGGGATAACCCATAATTTTTCTGCACCTAGGACACCACAACAAAATGGAGTTGTGGAGAGAAAAAATAGAACTCTAGAGGAAATGGCTAGAACTATGTTATGTGAAAGTAACCTCCCTAAGTACTTTTGGGGAGAAGCCATTAATACTTCTTGTCATATATTAAATAGAGTTCTATTGAGACCCATCATAAAGAAAACACCTTATGAACTTTGGAAAAACAGAAAACCAAAAGTTAATTACTTTCATGTTTTTGGATGTAGGTGTTTTGTTCATAATAATGGGAAAGATAATCTAGGTAAATTTGACTCTAAATCTGATGAGGGAATTTTCTTAGGCTACTCTACAACTAGCAAAGCCTATAGAGTCTTTAACAAAAGAACCTTAGTTATAGAAGAATCTATACATGTTGTATTTGATGATTCTAGTGACATCTCCTCTAGTAAGAAAGATAATTTTGATGATGATGTTGAAATTCTTGAAGAAAAGATAGATGAGATGGCATTACAAGATGATAATCAAAAGTTGAGTGAAGGAGCATCATCAAGCCAAGAGGCTATTGTGGATCATGGGCTAACTAAAGCTTGGAGGTATGCTCACGGGCATCCTAAGGAACTAATTCTAGATGATCCATCTCAACCGGTTAGGACTAGAGCATCCCTTAGGAATTTGAATAACCATCTAGCTTTTGTCTCACACTTTGAGCCCAAACATATAGAAGAAGCCGAAAATGATGTAAATTGGATAAATGCAATGCAAGAAGAACTAAACCAATTTACTAGAAACAAAGTGTGGAATCTAGTTGAGAGACCTTATGAATATCCAATTATAGGTACTAAATGGATTTATAAAAATAAACTTGATGAAAATGGAACTGTTATAAGGAATAAGGCTAGACTAGTAGCAAAGGGTTATAATCAAGAAGAAGGTATAGATTTTGATGAAACCTTTGCTCCTGTAGCTAGACTTGAGGCTATTAGACTATTATTAGCATATGCATACTCTAAGGACTTCAAACTATTTCAAATGGATGTAAAAAGTGCATTTTTAAATGTGTATATTAATGAGGAGGTATATGTAGAACAACCTCCTGGTTTTGAAAATCATCAATACTCTAATCATGTTTATAAATTGAACAAAGCACTTTATGGTTTGAAACAAGCACCTAGAGCATGGTATGAGAGACTTAGCAAATTCCTATTAGAACATGAGTTCTCTAGGGGTAATGTAGATACAACTCTATTTCTGAAAAAGAAAAACCAAGATATGCTGTTAGTACAGATTTATGTTGATGATATTATTTTCGGTGCTACTAACAATCGTCTCTGCGAAGAATTTGCTAACTTGATGCAGAATAAATTTGAGATGAGCATGATGGGAGAGCTGACTTACTTCCTTGGACTCCAAATCAAACAATCTGAAGGAGGCATCTTCATCAATCAAGCCAAATATATCAAGAAGATGCTCAAGAAGTTTGATATGGAGGGAAACAAATCAATCAGCACCCCCATGAGTTCATCATGCAAATTAGACCAAGATGAATCAGGTAAATCTGTAGATCAGAAACTGTATCGAGGTATGATAGGATCCTTATTGTATCTTACTGCAAGTAGACCTGATATTATGTTTAGTATTTGCATGTGTGCTAGATATCAGGCTAATCCTAAAGAATCACATCTAGTTGCAGTTAAGAGAATTTTTAAATATTTAATAGGAACTAAGAATATAGGGCTATGGTACTCTAAAGAATCTAGCCTAAACTTAATAGGATACACAGATTCAGACTTCGCTGGATGTAAGCTTGATAGAAAAAGTACCAGCGGGTCGTGTCAATTTCTAGGAGAAAACCTTATCTCATGGTTTAGCAAGAAACAAAACTCGGTTGCATTATCTACTGCTGAAGCTGAATATGTTGCAGCCGGGAGTTGTTGTGCTCAAATCTTGTGGATTAAACAACAACTAGAAGATTATGGCATTAAACAAGATAAAATTTTCATTAATTGTGATAATACAAGTGCCATTAATCTAACTAAAAATCCAATTCAGCATTCAAGAACTAAACATATTGAGATACGACATCACTTCATAAGAGATCATGTATTGAATGGTGATGTGACACTCCAATTTGTTTGTACTGATGATCAATTAGCAGATATTTTTACAAAATCCCTAAGTGAAGAGAGGTTTAGTGTGCTTAGGAGGGGATTAGGAGTGATTGATCCATCCTAGTGGTAGTTTCCACTAGATTCATTGATTTTGATGATTAGTTTGTGGTTAAAATAGAGTTTCTCTTCAATGATCATCAAATCAGATCTTAATTTAGTGATTTTCCCTCGTTTGGCACAAACGAAGCATGATTTTTAGGTGCGTGCCAAAGTTAGAGACGACTCGAGAAAGTTTCAGAGTCGGCTCCTAAGGGGGAGTCGACTCGCGCATTTGCGGGAGTCGACTCGCATAGATGGCAGCAGAGGGGGAGTCGACTCACATATAGTCGGGAGTCGACTCGAGGTCTACAGGCGCATAAGGAGAGTCGACTCGCGCATATTCTGGAGTCGACTCGAGGTCGAGTCGACTCGCGACTCAGTGGAGTCGACTCGCAGTCGGGATCCGACTTTTTAACCCTAGATTTGTCATTTCGAAAACACTTCTTTCTCAAGCCGCCATTGTTCACAAGCCCTAGAGCCGACTCCTAGGTCGTCCCCAATCCTTCCCAAGGCTTTTTCCAATCGATTCTTCACCGGTCTTTGGGTTTTCATCCCTTCCTAGGTCGTCCCCGGTCGGTCCCAAGCCTTCTCCGTCGACCTTTCTCCGTCCTTTAGTTTTTTTTTTATCCCGTCTAGGTCATTATGCCGCGTAAGACCGTAGTCCGGAAGAGGTCCCGACCCGAGGCCGGTCCCGAGCGGCGCTCCAAGGCGCGGCACGATCCTGCGAGGCCACCACCTCCGGCTCGTTCCCCGCCTAGGGCGGTTCCCGTGAGGCCATTGGCCGGGAAGGCCGTCACCACCGGGAGATATGTCGACTTCGACTATCTCTCCCGGGAAGGATTCACCATAGGTGATAGGCTTAGGGTCCAGGGCTTAGAGTTTTTCCTTACATTAGACCTCCCCACTTACCCTGGCCTTGTTAGAGAGTTTTACGGTACCGTCCATCGGGGAGATGGGGGTATCGAGGGCACAGTAGCCGGTGTCCCTCTGTTCGTTACGGAGGATCTCATTGCCCACATCCTCCACCTTCCACAAGTAGGGGTGGCTCCCACACACCCTGAGGACAGGGTTGAGGCCCTTACGGCCGTTCTAGGGCATCCACCCCAGTCACCTCTAGATGAGGTATCCGCTAGCTCACTACCGATTGAGGTGCGGATCCTCTTGAGTATATTGTCTAGGTCCATCTTCCCTAAGACAGGGAGATTTGATTTTGTAAATGAGAGAGACCTAGCTCTGATGTTTTATATTCTTCAGGACACTCCAATCAACTTCCCCAAACTCATCTATAGGTATCTGTGTGAGCCCCTAGATAGACCTAGGCTCACCCTCCCATACGGCATGATATTCACTCTTCTGTTTTGGGAGTACGAGATTCCCATTTCTGAGGGAGAATCCTTTCACGCATTGCGATGGACTGATCGCACGCGTGCAGGGACCCTACACAGGATGGGGTTTCGGAAGAGAGAGGGGATCTGGGTTAGGAAGTCTTCCCTCACCACACAGACCACCAGACCTTCCCCCAGTCCTGAGCCAGACTCTGACTTTCCAGACTTACCAGATCTTCCATCCACTCCTGCTCCTACCACCTCCGCCGGACCCTCCTCCTCGGCTCCACCATCCATGGAGGTCCGCATTGATTCTGAGCAGCTCCGGGAGCTATGGCAGGAGATAGTCCGAGATCTGAGGGATGAGTTGCTTCGGGAGCTCCGAGGTTCGGTGCCTACTCCCTCTCCTGCGCCCACATCTTCCGCATTGGTCCCTTCCCTGACAGCCGTGACAGACATGACGGCTGAGGTGCGGCAAGAGATATACAACATGAGGACCTTGATACAGGCCCAGTTCCACAGCATGAGTGAGGTCACGAGCACCACTCGACGGATGCGGGATGACATCGGCCGTGACATGTCCACCACCACCGCAGGGGCCGAGCGCTTGTCGAATGTGCTCATCGACAAGCTGGACGGACTGCAGAAGTCAGTACTCGAGCTGGATACGACACAGAGCAGGGCCATCCAGGCCATCATTCGCCAGCTAGAGAACGTGACCAATGCGGTCCAATCACTCGTGGAGCGCATGCCTCGAGGAAATACATCCTCGAGAGGAGGAGCCACATCCTCGAGAGGAGGAGTCACATCCTCGAGAGGAGGAGATACATCCTCGAGAGGAGGACCTACATCCTCGAGGAGACCGTAGCTACTTTTTGTATTTTGCTTTGACATGTATTGCTTTACGTTACTTATTGTATTCTGAAATGTACTTACATACAAATTAATACAATGAGTAGCCGCATTTTTCTTCAATAATGTGCCTTTTGATCTATGTTTGATTGTGTGTTCTGTTTACCTCCTTTTTCATATGATGACAAAAAGGGGGAGAAATATGTATAAAATATGTAAAAGGGGGAGAAATATGTATAAAATATGTAAAAGGGGGAGAAATATGTATAAAATATGTAAAAGAAAAAATATGTATAAAATATGTAAAAGGAATCAATGGAAATCAATAAAAAGATAAACTCTTAAAACACACAAATTTGTTCTAAGTGGATTCGGTACCTCGAGGCTCATTATCTCTCTTTTGGGGCTCCTAATGGAGTAATCTCCAGAATCTATTCAAGGGATATTCGGAGATTAGCTGAATCCTACTTAAGAACAAATTGACAGATTTTTTCTCGAAAAACCAAAATTTCAGTTCAAAAACTTCAAAGCATTAAAAGGAAATTCAAAGAATCAAAACAAAGTAGAATGCATATGTTGAGGGGGAGAATCTGAAATTTTAAGAAAGCTAAATCATTAATTATATATAAGCCAAACAATTGAATGCATGATATGAAGGCTTATATAATTCCAAATGAAAGGGGGAGCTTTAACTCCGAAATTTATTGTTTCACTCCTTTCAAGCTTGGATAAATTGAATTACCAGACATTTGAATTCATTTATGGATTTTATTTGATTGTTTATTGTGCAATTCACTTTACATATACTCAATGTTTTGTCATCATCAAAAAGGGGGAGATTGTGGAGTGATTGATTAAAACCCTATTTGATTTTGATGAGCTCAAAGCATTTGAGTATATTTCTTGTTTACTAATGAATTCAATTAAGTGTTTCAGTGAAAATCTTGTCTAAGTGTCTCAAGACTTGGTTCATAATTTTTGGATAAGTTAAGAAGTCAGCTTGAACCAAAGTCTGAGACTCGAGTCGACTCCAGAGTATCACGAGTCGACTCCAAGCGTATCAAGTTCACTGGCACGAGCTCGAGTCAACTCCGGATCAGTACGAGTCGACTCCGACTGAGAACAGACAGACGAACAGAAAGCTTCAACTCAGAACCTGTCAACGAGTCGACTCCCGAAGTGTGCGAGTCGACTCCGATGTTCACCGAGTCGACTCTAGGGTAGTAAGAGTCGACTCCAAGAGGAATACAAAGAAAAAGTCAGAGAGCAGTTTTCGGGTCTGAGATTCGAGTCGACTCCAGTGGAACGCGAGTCGACTCCGATGGTTGGCAGGTCGACTCCAAAGACAGCAAGAGTCGACTCTCAGCAGTACACAAAGAAAAAGTCAGAGGGCAGATTCTGGACTCTGAGATTCGAGTCGACTCTCGCATTACGCGAGTCGACTCCGAGACTCCGCGACCACAAAGAAGACAGAAGACCAAGTTACTGCCTCTGAGATTCGAGTCGACTCCCAGACAGCTAGAGTCGACTCCAAGGCAGCTTCACATCAAAAGGGCAGAAGACTAAGTTTCGGAAACTGAGAGCCGAGTCGACTCCGAGGAAGCTCGAGTCGACTCCAAGACTGGACGAGCCAAAAGACAGAAGATAGGGAGTTCGGGCTCTGAGCGCCGAGTCGACTCCCAGGACAGTCGAGTCGACTCGAGTGGACCAAATTCAAAAATACGTCCACGGACTTCATGGGATGAGCCGACTCCGAGAAAGCCAAGTCAGCTCCAGAAGTTGGCGAGTCGACTCTGGGTCAAGACGAGTCGACTCCCAGTCGCGAAGGCAACTTTAATTCAAATCTGGAACAGTTGCAGAGTCGACTCTGAAAAAGTATGAGTCGACTCCCGCTACAGACGAGTCGACTCCTGATCACGCGAGTCGACTCCAACCCACCAACGGACACATTGTCAGACTGTACAGAGTGTGCAGAACGGGCAGAAAAAGCTCTCTAACGGCTAGTTTCCGTGGGGGTTGGTTTAAATAGCCACAGAGGACTGTAGCAAGGCAGACAACAACCATTCCACTCCAAGTATTCAAGCATTCAACTCTGCAACTTGTTCTTCAACGAGAAAAAGAGAAGATCTGCATTTACTGCATCCACCTACACCTTTCCAGCAATTAAAGAAGCTCCTCCTGCATTCAAGTCGACTACACATTCAAGAGGAGACCGAAGTTTAAGAAGCCATTCCTCTTCTCCAACTTAAAAGCGTTTGAGGGCTTCTAAACTCCTTTTAGATTATATTGTCTTTCATCTGCTTTTGAGAAGCTTGTTTTTCTGTTTGTCTATTTTATTTACAACTTTGATGACCCAAAGATTGATTTAAAGATTGATTTTGATGATCACAAAACCTTGAAGTATAAATACTAATGTTTGTGTTGCAAGAAGAAAGATTATTTATTTTGCAAGGAACATAGCAAGTTGGAAGAATTCAAGAAGGCCTCCAAAGCTCTCAAAAAAAGTTAGAAGAAAGCCACACCTCATTGGCCCAAGATTCAAGTTCAAAGGCTTCAATTTAGAAGAGCAAGTTTTAAGAAAAATTCAAAGGAAAGGCACTCGAGTCGACTCCTACAGTTCCAAGTCGACTCCAAGGAACAACAGACAGCCGGACAGAAAGATTCATCTCAGAACCTATCAACGAGTCGACTCCTGAAGAGCGCGAGTCGACTCCGATGCTTGCCGAGTCGACTCCAGGGTAGTACGAGTCGACTCCAGGGAGTCACAGACAGAAAGACAGAGAAGTTATTTTGGACCCTGAGAGCCGAGTCGACTCCGGAGGAACTCGAGTCGACTCCGATGGTTGGCAGGTCGACTCCAAAGGAAGCGAGAGTCGACTCCCAGTGTGATACAAAGCAAAAGTCAGAGAGCAACTTTCGGACACTGAGAGCCGAGTCGACTCCCGCAAAATCCGAGTCGACTCCGAGGCAGCGCAACCCCAAAGACAGAAGACGGTATTTTCGTCTCTGAGAGGCGAGTCGACTCAAAGACAGTTCGAGTCGACTCCAAGGCAGCGCGACCCCAAAAGACAGAAGACTGTTTTTGGATACTGAGGGCCGAGTCGACTCCGAGACAGTTCGAGTCGACTCCAAGACTGCACGAGCCAAAAGACAGAAGATCGGGAGTTCGGCCTCTGAGCGCCGAGTCGACTTCCAGAATTCACGAGTCGACTCGAGTGAGCCAAGTTGAAGAATACATCTATGGATTTCTTGGGATGAGCCGACTCCAAAAGTGCAAGGTCAGCTCCAGATTTTGGGGAGTCGACTCCCAGTCGAGAAGACCACTTCAATTCAAATCTGGAACAGTTGCCGAGCCGACTCCAGAAAAGCATGAGTCGACTCCTGCTACAGCCGAGTCGACTCCAGATCGCGCGAGTCGACTCCGAGCCCAACGGATACATTGTCAGAATGTGCAGACGGGTCATAACGGCTCTATTTTTGTCTCTAACGGCTAGTTTTTGTTTCCACGCCACCAAAAGCTATAAAATCAAGAGGAGAGCTAGGGGAGAAGGTATGGAAGTGGGAGAGAACATTTAGAGAAGAGATCTCAAAGAGATTACAAGGAAAATCCTCCATAAGCACAAAAGGGCCATCCAAAGCGAAATAGAGAGAAGAAGAGCATCCAAGTGAATCCCAAAGCTTCCTCTCCATCCGTGTGCTGCCTCCGTGATCCTCTACTTCGTGCCAAATCAGAAGAGGGTCAAGTAAAGAAGAAGCCGAGCTCCTTCATCTTCAAAACTCGTTTGAGGGCTTCTCTTTACTCTACTTGTTTATATTGTTACATTTGCTTGTTTAAGAAGCTTTGATTTGTTTTAAACCTTTGTTTTAATATCTTGTAACTTGATTCAATCAAGGGATTGAATCAAGGGGTTAAGGTTTGTTGGTGAGCCAAAGGGAAAACCAACGGTGTAAGGTTGTGGTTGGTGAGCCTGTGGAAAAACCAACTGGGTTTGATTGTGAACCCGAAAAAACAATTGGTTGGTTCTAGTCGGTGAGCCTGTGAAAACCGACCGAGTTCGTTGTTATCTCGCAAAACAACAAGTTGGGTTGTGAGCTTGTAAAACAACCGGCTGTAATCTGTAGGATTATAGTGGAATTTCCAAGAGGTCTTGGGGAGTGGATGTAGGTGCTGGGGTGCACCGAACTACTATATGTTTGTTGTGTTTGTGATGCTTTTTGTCATTGTCTAACTTGCTTACTTAGATATATTGCTTGCTTAACTCTTATCTACGCATCCCTTAGTTGCAAGCATACTCAATTTACTTAATCAAGTCCCATTCAATAAATCATACTGTTGCTAAGTTTAAATTCCACTGCGCATCTATACAACTTAGCATAATTAATTGAAAAGTCTTAGAAGTAGTTTAAAAGTTTTAAAAGACCCAATTCACCCCTCCCCCTTGGGTTGTATCTACTGGGCAACAAGTGGTATCAGAGCAGGTGCTCAAATATTATTTGTAGTCTTAACCGACTAGAGCCAAAGATCATGACAACCCCAGATAACGTATTACTTGCTGAGGGACTTTCCACAAACAGACCTCCACTGTTTGATGGATCTAACTATATTCAATGGAAAGCCAGAATGAAAATCTTTACTCAATCACAAAACTATGAGTTATGGAATGTCATAACAAATGGCCTACACACACCCACGAAATTAATTGAAAGTATGTTCGATAAAAATTTGGCTGAACTAAATGCTAAGGCTATGAACCTTCTCTACTGTGCATTTAATAAAAATATTTTCAACCAAATTTGTATATGTTCATCTGCCAAACAAATATGGGATACTCTTGAAGCAACTTATGATATTTCCGAAGAACCCCATGTTAGTTTACTTGAGGATAATTGCAAGACTAATATTGAGCATGCAGGAAACACTCTAAATCAGGAAGAAAGATACAAAAGCTTCCTAAAGACAAAGAAGAAGAGGAAGCTAGAAGAAAGGAAGAAAGAGATAAAAAGGAAGAAAGCCTTGACTAAGAAAGAGTCAAGCAAGAAATTAAAAGTTAGGAGCAACAATGATGATATTCGCTCCAAGGAATTACAAGAGGTAACTAACTCGTGCTTTATGGCACAAGAAGACAAGGTAAAATCTGAATCTACTCTTACCTCAAATGATTTTCAAGAAGAATTCTCTTATGATGAATTATTAAATGCTTTTCATGATTTGTATGGTGAATGTAGAAAATTAGCTGTGAAGAATAAAAATCTTAAGAAACTAAATCTGAAAATTTCAAAAGAAAGAAATTCTAATGATGAAATACAAGATAAACTAAATTCTGAAAATAAAATTTTAAGGTTAAATTCAGAACAATTAATTCAGAAAAATCAGAATTTAATTAAAGAAAATCAAAACTTAAGTAAAGAAATTAACCAATTGAAGTCTTTTATTAACAAATTTACTGTAAGTTCAGAAAGATTAAAAATGATGTTTGAAAGCCAACATGCTGATTTTGATAAATCAAAATTTGGCTTAACTCCTTCACTTAGCAATGAATCCCTAAAGAAAAAGGTTATCAATTCACCAAGCAAACCATTAAATAAGATAACTTATTTCAAACATGAAAAGAATGGGCATAACAACTTTTTCCATCGTTCTAATACAATTAAATCAAATGGTAAAGTTATTACTATTAAACAGATTTGGGTTCCAAAAGGAACCATATGTCCTAACTCTCAAGGACCCAAGCAAGCTTGGGTACCCAAAATGAAAATATGAGGATGTAGACATAGGTGTGCCAAGATACCCATGGAACAAAAGAAACTTATAATATACTTATAAAAAGTTATTAACAAAAATAATAATAATGAAATCAGTAATCCTTGCATCTCATCATTATTTTTGCTTTAGTATTTGATATGAATTGCTAGTATTAATCAATTTTGTGATATATAAAATACTTTTGGAAATATAATCAAATCATTTCATTTTATAGTATACTTTACTCACTATTGGATAAGTTGCTAAATGATTAATCAATTTATTAAGATTAACTCTATGAATTCTCTATATGCTTGATTGAGAGTTTTTATCCATGGTATTATTGTTTATTGATCATAGATATGATAATATGTACTTGGCGTGCTTTTGAATATATGCACTATGAATACCAAGATTAAAGAAACCATCCTTGGCATATAAAATCAACTCATGCTAGTATGTACTTAATCTCAAAAGACCTTGTCATTGACTTACTTAGATTATCTTCTGAATGGTCAAAATTTGCTATGCATGCTAACCAAGGAAACAAACAAGAATCAATTTCTAAATCTAAAGATGTTATTTCCATCACTAAGTTTTCAAAAGCTTATATTGGATTTGTTCTTGGCAAATAAAATTAAAGTATTTTCTGTATTTGCTAAATCTTGTAAAAGTATTTCAAATGAAAAAGGTTTCCAAACTGTGAAGATAAAGAGTTCAAGGCACAGTGTTGAAAACCAAAATCCTGATAAAGTTTATACAGAAAATAATATTAAATCCAATTATTTCAGCACTAAGGACACCATAAGTAAAATAGTGTTAATGGAACTTTTGAAGAAATGAAAAAGACAATGGTGTATGATAGTCTACTTAAATGATTTCTGTTAAAAGCTATCATCACTGCTTGTCATACATATGATTTCTATTATATCTATTTTTGATGAAAACTCCTTTTGATCTTCTGAAAAATAGAAAATAAACTATTGCATATCTTTCATATTTTTCAGTCGTACATGTTATGCTTGATATGTTCTTATGAAAATAATGCCAAATCTGATAGAGATATGTCTATCCTTGGATATCATTCATCAAGCAATGCATATAGAATATTCAATGAAAAGATTTTAGTTGCAGAAATATCAAGTCATTTTATTCTTTATGAGACTAATGATTTATTATCAAGATACTAAAATCAAATTATATATGTATATGGTTAATCTTTTACATATAACAATCTGAAAACATGTTAATAATTAGAACCAAATTGAGTTTTTCAGAAATGCACTTAATGAAGAAAAATTGATGACCACTAAAAGACTAAATCAAGAAAAGATGAAATAGATCTTGATGAAATTCTTGCATGATTAGAAGTAAAGATCACCATTATCATCTGCTTGCCTTATGAGCTTTATATTCTGTCAAATGAATGTGTAGAATACACTCCTATATGGTTATTTCATTAAAAAGTGATCTATGTAAAATAACCACCTTATTTAAAAACATTCATTACAAATATGATAAAGCAATTTGTGATTTGGAACAAGCATCAAAAGCATGATAGAATAATTATTTTATCATATACCTAATAGACCAGATTGTGTGATCATTATGTGCCCTTGTGCAAGACTTCAATCTAACTCTAATGAATCATAATTTATTGATAACAAATGAATCATAATCTGAATTTTGATAGAAACAATTATTTAAGGCAATTTGATCAAAACTTAGCTAGCATGCCTTATTGATAATTATCTTAAGCAAATAAAATCTAAGCTAAATTGATGTTGAAAATAAGAAATTAATTTGACCTTGATGAATCTTTCTATTGCTTCACATGCTTGTCCTTGAACAGTCTTGGTTAATGAAACTATCTCTTTAGTTCAAGTGACATATGTTTGCTTATATTTAGGCAATCTCTTGAGTAAAGTGACTCAACATTCAATTATCATCATATCTTAGGTTGAGTTACCTAGTTAAGAAATATGCTATATGAATGTTTTGTATCTTGAAGAAACTAATAACTTCTTTCAAGAAAGAAAAGAATTTTGTTAATAATGCAGGATCCTTGAGAAAGAAAATGAGAGATTTCAACTTGAAGGATATCTCCACGTAAGATACAATAAACATTCTCATGCAAACAAGAGAGAGGACCTTCTTCAGCCAAAAGTTCATACATAAGAAATCTAGTAGGTATTTGACTGAAGAATGCAGAATGGATTGGTAATTCTAGATACCTCTCTCATAAATTAATTGAGCAAAGTCAATAACTTAAATCTTAGTATGGCATGGTTAAAATCTTTAATTATTAATTCCTTGATATCATGTCTATATATGTATTCATTGACTTATGCTTTCAGAAATTGATTCATGGTTTGCTTAAATTAAAATGCTCCTTTGCCTATATCATAACCATGAAATACACAAGTATATGCTTAAAATGCTGATTTAAATTAACTTGTGAGAAGCTATGAATCCTTGAGTAAAATGAAAATGTTATTTGCATGATATACCTCTATATAATACATGAGATTATTTCTTTATTCTGATCCTTCATCTTAAGAAAAAGCAAAACAAGCATAATATATTTGGCACATTTATGAGACTTGTGAAAGGGATAAAATCCGTAATTAATTACACCTAAACAGGGAGAGTTTGAAGTGAACATTTTAACCTTTCAACCTTTCTATATTGCTCATCATAGGGATGGTGCCAATGGGGAGGCTATTGGTAGTACCCGGCACTATTTGACCCAACTATTCGGTGTAGGGTATATTAGGGACGGCACAAGAGGGAGGCTAGTGGTAGTACCTCGTGCCCCTTCCAACTCCACCGGATAGGGAGCAAATAGAGTATGGAGCATAAGAAAGTAAAAATGAAAGACAAAGTAAATGAAAGTATATAAGAAGAATCAAGTCAAATTTTTAATCACTTGAAAACACATTTTAAGGATGAAATCAGTGCAAAATTATATTTAAATAGGGGGAGTTTATTTGAAAAGAATTGATTTTGATCCTTGACATGCTTTTTCTTAATATTTTAATGCATGACTTAACACATGATACATTTTGCATATGGCATGATGTTCTGAATTATGGATTCTTAATATTTTGTAATGTTCCATGCTTGGATAATTTGATTGAATGTTTGAAATACTGTATGAAGTTATTTTATGGTATTATTGAAAAGAAATTTTAGATTTGTCGTTCACAATCATTTTTGAAATCTGAAAGTTGAATAAATTTGTAAAAAGGAGAAGAGAAGTATATCTCTATTTAGGCAAAATGAATTGATTTTGTTTTATCTTTCAACTTGCCTAATTTTGGTATATGATGTTCTAATTCATACCCAAAATCAACATAAATACAAATATTTTGAATATGCGCTTATATGTTTAAAATATGTGTTTTCAATCGTAATGATTTAAGATGAGCTACAATGTGGAAGATACATATCTCAAATTATGATTTTGAAAGCCTCTATTGAAAATCCTTATGTAATTCAGAATCTGATTTTGTATAAAAGCTTAAACTCAATATGATTTCTAAATAAATTCTTAATGTAAGAAAAACAGAATTAATTTTGATGCCTTGGTTGATTGCTCCGATACGCATCCGAAATATATCATCTCTTATCTTTAAAGTGTACTAATATTGGTCCAAATGATGTGTCTTTCAATGATCTTAATTGCAAACAAATATTTTTAAATATATGATTTTATTTTGATATTAAAAAGATTTATTGTGCTTCATGTATACATTGCTGAAAAACTATGATTAAGAAATTGAGTTCTATAACTATATATACTTCAATGATCATCTATATGTTTTTCTCTCTCCTACATTATTAAAGACTTCCATCAAAATATATATATATATATATATTATTAAAAGAGTGAATGATCTTAAGTCTAGAAACATTTCAGCTCACTCAAATGATTCTTAAAAAAAATGTGTAAATGCTTTTGAAAGAATTTGAGCTTCAAATGAATCATTTTCTAATTAATATTTCAGTACATTTTCTCAAAAATTAAGAGGAAGCATAACTTGTTCTTGAAAGATTAAAAAGAGTGATTGCTATAAATCTTGAATAATTCTAGATCACTCTACATTCTCGATATCATAGAATTTCAGTTTTATTCACACTTGTCATTACAATCTGAAATTCAACAAAAGAAAAGAATGATTAAAGAGGAATGCATCTTTTGAGGGGGAGCTTTAGATATTCAGTATCTTATCCTAAAAATTACTTTAATTTGATGCATACCTTGATTTTTATGGATTGATTTTGATGAACCTCCTTATATGGCAAGACTTGCTTTAATTATAAGTTTATACCTTGAGATGAGTTCTATAAAGGTTGTCTTATCTCAAACCTTGAGTCTTATGAAAATACGCTGAAACTTATAGAAAATATATTTTTTTTGAGATTGACAATTTTATTGAACATTATCTTCAAATTCTAAACTCTTAAATGGAATGATCAATTGAGGGGGAGAAAGAAAATTTCAGAAGGAGAGGTCTTATGGAACTTAATCACATAAATCTATAACTAAAGGAGAGAGAAAGAATACTAAATGAAAAGTGATCCTAATACTCTCCAATATGTATCATCTGAAATTTAAATCTGAAAATCTTTATGATACACCTTGAGGCTTGTTATTTGGTTAATATATCTTATGCATAAATCATGAACCAAATTGCAATTCAAACAGTTGATCTTAAGAGCCTCTAACTTAATGACAAAAGGAGAGAATAACGTGTTGAATGTTCTTGAGTATCTCTTAGAAAACCTATTTTTGGAATTTACTAATGAGTTCTTATTGGCTTGTTCTTTAGAACTTCAATTTTTATGCCAATTCATTATTATATGTACCAAATTGTGCTTATTTTCTAAAGGAATAAAAGAAAGTCTTTAAAAGAGCTCTAAGATGTATCAAAAATTGCATGAATCCATATTTTGGTATTTGTGCCCCAATGCTCTTATTATCATAAAAGAACTTTGAAGTCATTAAGAATTAATGATCCAACATGATGATATGTTTTTCAAGTATATAAGTTTTGATCTTATACTCTGAAAATTAATTAAATTGCTCTCATGTTGATAAAATACTTAATATTTTGGGCAAAAGTTCTTAAATGAACAAGCTTTCATACTTATTATTGAAGAGAGGTTAGATTTCCATTCGTGCTTTCTTTGAATATTATTCGTGGTACTTCTTGAATTAACTTAAGAAAGATTCTACCTACACTTGATTTGAAAACTATCTTTGGAATCACATTCGATGTGTTCTGCTCTGAAATTATCTTAATTGGCTCTGATCTATGCTCATTAATCTTATTCTAACGTTATTGCCTTGAGTTATATGATTCATATCCTTGCAATAATTTGACATGCAAATCAGAGTACAATATTTGAGTATTCTTATCTTTGTGCTTAATGTTTCACAATCTTTTTGATGTTGTCAAAAAGGGGGAGAAATATCTAAGTATATGCTCATAATGCTGATTATGTTAAGTTGATTAAATCTAAAGCATTATCATGAAGTATATTTTAAAGATATATATTTTCTACTTCAAACAACTTAGCTATGCATTACTTCTAGAACACAATATATTGCATATACTCCAAGTTTTGTCATCATCAAAAAGGGAGAGACTGATGACCCAAAGATTGATTTAAAGATTGATTTTGATGATCACAAAACCTTGAAGTATAAATACTAATGTTTGTGTTGCAAGAAGAAAGATTATTTATTTTGCAAGGAACATAGCAAGTTGGAAGAATTCAAGAAGGCCTCCAAAGCTCTCAAGAAAAGTTAGAAGAAAGCCACACCTCATTGGCCCAAGATTCAAGTTCAAAGGCTTCAATTTAGAAGAGCAAGTTTTAAGAAAAATTCAAAGGAAAGGCACTCGAGTCGACTCCTACAGTTCCGAGTCGACTCCAAGGAGCAACAGACAGCCGGACAGAAAGATTCATCTCAGAACCTGTCAACGAGTCGACTCCTGAAGAGCGCGAGTCGACTCCGATGCTTGCCGAGTCGACTCCAGGGTAGTACGAGTCGACTCCAGGGAGTCACAGACAGAAAGACAGAGAAGTTATTTTGGACCCTGAGAGCCGAGTCGACTCCGGAGGAACTCGAGTCGACTCCGATGGTTGGCAGGTCGACTCCAAAGGAAGCGAGAGTCGACTCCCAGTGTGATACAAAGCAAAAGTCAGAGAGCAACTTTCGGACACTGAGAGCCGAGTCGACTCCCGCAAAATCCGAGTCGACTCCGAGGCAGCGCAACCCCAAAGACAGAAAACGGTATTTTCATCTCTGAAAGGCGAGTCGACTCCAAGACAGTTCGAGTCGACTCCAAGGCAGCGCGACCCCAAAAGACAGAAGATTGTTTTTGGATACTGAGGGCCGAGTCGACTCCGAGACAGTTCGAGTCGACTCCAAGACTGCACGAGCCAAAAGACAGAAGATCGGGAGTTCGGCCTCTGAGCGCCGAGTCGACTCCCAGAATTCACGAGTCGACTCGAGTGAGCCAAGTTGAAGAATACATCTATGGATTCCTTGGGATGAGCCGACTCCAAAAGTGCAAGGTCAGCTCCAGATTTTGGGGAGTCGACTCCCAGTCGAGAAGACCACTTCAATTCAAATCTGGAACAGTTGCCGAGCCGACTCCAGAAAAGCATGAGTCGACTCCTGCTACAGCCGAGTCGACTCCAGATCGCGCGAGTCGACTCCGAGCCCAACGGATACATTGTCGGAATGTGCAGACGGGTCATAACGGCTCTATTTTTGTCTCTAACGGCTAGTTTTTGTTTCCACGCCACCAAAAGCTATAAAATCAAGAGGAGAGCTAGGGGAGAAGGTATGGAAGTGGGAGAGAACATTTAGAGAAGAGATCTCAAAGAGATTACAAGAAAAATCCTCCATAAGCACAAAAGGGCCATCCAAAGCGAAATAGAGAGAAGAAGAGCATCCAAGTGAATCCCAAAGCTTCCTCTCCATCCGTGTGCTGCCTCCGTGATCCTCTACTTCGTGCCAAATCAGAAGAGGGTCAAGTAAAGAAGAAGCCGAGCTCCTTCATCTTCAAAACTCGTTTGAGGGCTTCTCTTTACTCTACTTGTTTATATTGTTACATTTGCTTGTTTAAGAAGCTTTGATTTGTTTTAAACCTTTGTTTTAATATCTTGTAACTTGATTCAATCAAGGGATTGAATCAAGGGGTTAAGGTTTGTTGGTGAGCCAAAGAGAAAACCAACGGTGTAAGGTTGTGGTTGGTGAGCCTGTGGGAAAACCAACTGGGTTTGATTGTGAATCCGGGAAAACAATCGGTTGGTTCTAGTCGGTGAGCCTGTGAAAACCGACCGAGTTCGTTGTTATCTCGCAAAACAACAAGTTGGGTTGTGAGCTTGTAAAACAACCGGCTGTAATCTGTAGGATTATAGTGGAATTCCTAAGAGGTCTTGGGGAGTGGATGTAGGTGCTGGGGTGCACCGAACCACTATATGTTTGTTGTGTTTGTGATGCTTTTTGTCATTGTCTAACTTGCTTACTTAGATATATTGCTTGCTTAACTCTTATCTATGCATCCCTTAGTTGCAAGCATACTCAATTTACTTAATCAAGTCCCATTCAATAAATCATACTGTTGCTAAGTTTAAATTCCACTGCGCATCTATACAACTTAGCATAATTAATTGAAAAGTCTTAGAAGTAGTTTAAAAGTTTTAAAAGACCCAATTCACCCCCCCCCCCCTCTTGGGTTGTATCTACTGGGCAACAAACTTGTATTTGCTTGATTCAATCGGGGGATTGAATCAAGGGTATAGAGGTTAGTTGGTGAGTCTAGTTATTAAAACCAACGTGTGTAAGGGTTTGATTGTGATCCCGGAAAAACAATCGGGGTGGTTCTAGTCGGTGAGCCTGGAAAAACCGACCGAGTTCGTTGTGAGCTTGTAAAACAACAAGTTTGGTTGTGAGCTTGAAAAACAACCGGCTGTAATCCAAGGGGGTTATAGTGAATTCCCAAGTGAGACTTGGGGAGTGGACGTAGGAGCAAGGGTTAGCTCCGAACCACTATAAAACTTGGTGTTTGTGTTTGATTGTCTCTCTTCTTCTTCCTCTCTTATCACTCACAGCACATAGCATTTAATTAAACAACTTGCAATAGTTTTAATTAGTCATCCACAACGTTTTAAATATTTAAATTATTTTAAAACCCAATTCACCCCCCCCCTCTTGGGTTGTCTATCTGGGCAACACCATGCAGCCCTTTTCCCTTGCCTGCGTTGGAAGAAGGAAGGGAGGAAGAGGATGCCGCCAAGACTCCTCTTGGCTTTTCCTTGCTTGCGGCTGAAACAAGAGGAGGAGAGGGGGCTCACGGGTGGAGAAGGAAGAGGGCTTGAATGCCCTAATGCAGCCCCATGCCTCCTCTTAAATAGCATGTGGAGCTCCTACTTTGTAGGAGCTCCTGGATTGATTTCCAAGAGGGGCGCCGGCCCCTCTTGTTGTGCCGCACCAAACAAAGAAAAAGAGGAGGGGCTGTTGGGGTATGTGGAGACCTTTGGTGATGAAGAGAATTGAAGAAAAATCAATTCTGCATAGTTTTCTGTCTGGCGGACTGTCGGAGTCGACTCGAGCTTCAGTCGAGTCGACTCGGGAACAGTCGAGTCGACTCGAGGTCCATCGAGTCGACCCGGGAGAAGAAAGGCCGAAAAACCATGTTTCTGTCTGGACTGTCAGAGTCGACTCGAGCTACAGTCGAGTCGACTCGAAGCATCGTCGAGTCGACTCGAGCCACAGTCGAGTCGACTCGAGATCGTGCCAGTCATACTGGAAGTTGTCCAGACGTGCCCGAGTCGACTCGAACTAAAGCCGAGTCGACTCGAGCTCGCGGAAATCATACGGATGAGTTTTCTTTTGGTGTTTTGTTGGCGTTTCGACGGCTATGATCATCTGAAGGTCTTGAGACTATATATAGGACTCATGAGAGCCCTAGGGTATAGCGATAGCGATTGGCCGTATATTTGAGAGAGACTCTTGTTTGTGAGGCTAGGGTTCTAGAGAAGAAGAGGATTGGGATCCTACTTCTTGTGCAAAGGGAATTCTGTGTGAATCTCTTGTAGAGCGATCTCGTGTGATCGTTCGGGTGTGTGCCATCTCTGTAATCTATTCATCCTAGTTGAGATTTGGAGCGGTGGAGGACGTAGGCTATTTGTAGCCGAACCTCGTTACATCTTTGTGTTTGCTTTGCTATCTTCTTCCTATTTCTTCTTCCTTTGGTTTGATAATCCGCTGCGGTGCTCAAGTATTTTACCCTATTGATACCACGGGGTAATCTTTTGCCCTTCGTAGGGATAAGCGAAGCGGTGATCCTTGAGTCCGGTGTCGAGGGAGCGAGAGAGTTATTCTCTCTTTGTTTTCCGACGTTGGTGGGCAGTGCCGGTGTGAGTGGGTTCCGGTGCGGTCGGACGCCAACAATTGGTATCAGAGCTATTGGTTTTCTGCAATGGCGGATGAAGGGAAGTTGCGAATTGAGAAGTTCAATGGAACGAACTTCGGGTTTTGGAAGATGCAAATAGAGGATTATCTTTACCAGAAGGATCTCTATTTACCTCTTGGAGGTAGAGCGAAGAAACCAGAGAAGATGTCCGATGAAGACTGGGAGGTCCTCGATCGGAAGACGCTCGGCACCATAAGATTGTCACTTGCATCCCAAGTGGCATTCAACATCAAAAATGAGAAGACGACGATGGAGTTGATGGCAACATTGTCGCGGATGTACGAGAAACCCTCAGCATCAAACAAGGTATTTCTCATGAAGAGGTTGTTTAATCTTCGTATGAAAAATGGGGGCAGCGTAGCAGAATACCTCAACGAGTTCAATGGACTCACGGCCCAGTTGGAGTCAGTGGAGATTAGTTTTGACGATGAGATTCGGGCATTGCTAATTCTCTTCGGATTACCTGATAACTGGGAGGGCCTGGTGATGGCGGTGAGCAACTCTTCGGCAACGGGGAAGTTGATCTTTGATGACGTTGTGGGAGTGCTTCTGAGTGAAGAAGCAAGAAGGAAATCTTCTGGAGCTGCGGAGTCGTCTGGAAGTGCACTAAACACCTCTGACCGGGGAAGACAAAAGAAGGACGGTCGATTTCGAAGCGACTCGAAGTCGAGATCCAGCAGGTCTCGAGCACCTCAGAACAAGGGAGCGAAGTGCTGGAACTGCGGGAAGATGGGGCACTTTAGGAGGGACTGCAAATCTCCTAAAGGGAAGCAAGGCGACCACACCGAAGGAGTCAGCAAGGATCTGGCAAATCTTGCTAAAGACGGTGACATGGATGCCCTCGTTCTATCTTTATCTACCGGTGACGAGTCTTGGGTGATAGACTCGGGCGCGTCCTTCCATGCTACATCCCAACGGAAGCTTCTTGGAGGATATGAGAAGGGAGACTTCGGCAAAGTCTACCTAGGGGATGGAGAGCCTTGCACTATACAAGGAAGGGGAAGCGCGGAAGTGAAGTTGATTTCTGGATCTTCACTTGAGCTTGAGGACGTACGGCACGTGCCTCAACTGCCGAGGAATCTGATCTCTGTTGGACAGTTGGCGAGCAAAGGGTACAAGACTACTTTCACAGCTGATCAGTGGAAGGTATCCAGAGGTTCGTTGACGGTGGCTAGTGGCAAGAAGATTGGGACACTTTATGTCGCCAATGGCACAGAAAACTCTATTGGAGTTGCTGCAGCAGATGTGGACGCCAAGTTATGGCATTGCAGACTTGGGCACATGAGTTATCAGGGACTGGGGGTGATGCACCAGTTGGGAAAGCTGCAGGATCTCAGGAGTGTTGAGATGGACTTCTGTGAGGATTGTATTCTCGGAAAGCAGAAGCGTGTTTCATTCAACAAAGAAGGTAAACCTCGAAAGCAAGAAAAGCTAGATCTCGTGCACACGGACGTGTGGGGGCCTGCACCGGTTTCTTCCATTGGTGGATCTCAGTACTATGTTACTTTTATTGATGATGCTACCAGGAAGCTTTGGGTGTTCTTCTTGAAGCACAAGTCAGAGGTATTTGGGGTCTTCAGGAGATGGCAGGCAATGGTAGAACTCGAGACAGGAAGGAGGTTAAAATGCCTGAGATCAGACAACGGTGGTGAGTATTGTAGCAGGGAGTTTGAGGACTACTGTGCAGAGGCTGGGATCGTCAGGCAGAGGACAGTTCCAGGGACACCACAACAAAATAGAGTTGCTGAAAGGATGAACAGAACAATTAATGAGCGTGCCAGGAGTATGAGGATACATGCTGGATTGCCACAGCAGTTTTGGGCGGAAGCAGTTAACACTGCTGCCTATTTGATCAATAGAGGGCCATCAAAGAAACTTGAATTTGGGATTCCTGAGGAAGCATGGACAGCAAAGAATATTGATTTGGCGCACTTACGAGTATTCGGTTGTACCAGTTATGTCCATGTTGATTTCAGTCAAAGAAGCAAACTAGACGCCAAATCAAAGAAGTGCATTTTCGTTGGATACGGAGGTCAACAGTTTGGGTATCGGTTTTGGGATCCCGAACACAGGAAGATCATTCATAGTAATGATGTGGTATTCAATGAGAAAATGCAGCAGAGCACTGAATCAGAAACAAAACCTGTTGAGCCGTGTTTTGTGGATCCTGAAGAGGAGTCTACAAATTCTGGTCAGAAGACTCAGTCAGAGCAAGAACCTGAAGTATTGGCACCCCCTCCACAACTAAGAAGGTCCACTCGTAGTACTCATGGGAAGCCTCCTCAAAGGTATGATGGGACTCTTAGTTATTTGCTGCTCACAGATAATGGCGAACCTGAATGCTTCACGGAGGCATTGGAGGTTGATACCAGGAAGGAGTGGGAGTTGGCCATGGATGATGAGATGAAGTCATTGGAGCAGAATCAAACGTGGGATTTGGTGGATCTGCCCAAGGGGAAGAAAGCACTGTCAAACAAATGGATTTACAGGCTGAAGGAAGAGCAGAATGGGAAGAAGCGATACAAGGCCAGGCTGGTTGTAAAAGGGTTTCAGCAGAGAGCAGGTATCGACTTCACGGAGATCTTTTCTCCTGTAGTCAAGATGAGTTCTATTCGGGCGGTGCTGAGCATGGTGGCAGAAGAGGATCTTCACTTAGAGCAGCTTGATGTGAAGACGGCTTTTCTCCACGGAGATCTCGATGAGGAGATATATATGCAGCAGCCGGAGGGATACATTGCAGCTGGCACGGGTGACTTGGTTTGCAAATTAAAGAAAAGCCTCTATGGTTTGAAACAAGCGCCCAGGCAATGGTATCTCAAGTTCGATAGCTACATGCTTAAGATAGGATACAGGAGATGTCAGGAGGATCACTGTTGCTACTTTCGGGACTTCGGTACATCTTACATTATCTTGCTATTGTATGTTGATGACATGTTAGTTGCAGGAGCTAGCATGCATGAGATTGCAAAATTGAAGCTGAAGCTGTCAAGAAAATTTGCAATGAAGGATCTAGGAGCAGCGAAACAGATCCTTGGAATGCGGATCAGCAGAGATAGGTCTAAACATATCCTCAGACTATCTCAGGCGGAGTACATCAGCCGAGTACTCAGGAGATTCTGCATGGAGGGTGCCAAACCTGTTGGCACACCGCTGGGTGCCCACTTAAAGCTTTCCAAAGGGCAAAGTCCGAAGATGCGGGTGGAGGAGCTCAATATGTCAAAAATCCCGTATGCATCGGCGGTGGGGAGCTTGATGTACGCTATGGTGTGTACAAGACCAGACATTGCTCAAGCAGTGGGAGTTGTGAGTCGCTTTATGAGCTGCCCAGGCTTGGAGCATTGGCGCGCGGTCAAATGGATACTGAGGTATCTGAAGGGCACGGAGCACATGTCATTGTGCTATGGAGGTTCTGAGATCCAGTTACAGGGCTTTGTGGACTCAGACATGGCAGGGGACTTGGACGGCAGGAGAAGCACGACAGGGTACTTGTTCACCTTGGGCAGTGGAGCCGTCAGTTGGATTTCCAGGTTGCAACCAGTTGTTGCATTGTCGACTACGGAGGCGGAGTATGTGGCAGCCACAGAGGCGTGCAAGGAACTAATATGGCTTCAAGGCTTGATGAAGGAGCTTGGGAAGGAGCAGAAGGATTGCATGTTATATTCAGATAGTCAAAGTGCAATTCATCTGGCGAAGAATTCAGCTTTCCATTCGAGGACGAAGCATATTGACATACGGTACCACTTCGTGAGGTCATTGCTCGAGCAGGGACTCGTCAAGTTGGAGAAGATTCATACAAGTCAGAATCCTGCAGATATGCTGACGAAGGTCGTCACGATGGAGAAGCTGAGGAGTTGTTCAGCTTCTGCTGGTCTTCATGCTTGAAGACGTTGAGGAGGCATCGTACCTATTTCACTAGGATGATTCAGTTTCAGTGGGAGCACAGAGGAGAGCCAAGTAACAAGAGGATATACCCAAGGTCTCCAAGTGGGAGATTGTTGGGGTATGTGGAGACCTTTGGTGATGAAGAGAATTGAAGAAAAATCAATTCTGCATAGTTTTCTGTCTGGCGGACTGTCGGAGTCGACTCGAGCTTCAGTCGAGTCAACTCGGGAACAGTCGAGTCGACTCGAGGTCCATCGAGTCGACCCGGAAGAAGAAAGGCCGAAAAACCATGTTTCTGTCTGGACTGTCAGAGTCGACTCGAGCTACAGTCGAGTCGACTCGAAGCATCGTCGAGTCGACTCGAGCCACAGTCGAGTCGACTCGAGCCACAGTCGAGTCGACTCGAGCCACAGTCGAGTCGACTCGAGATCGTGCCAGTCATACTGGAAGTTGTCCAGACGTGCCCGAGTCGACTCGAACTAAAGCCGAGTCGACTCGAGCTCGCGGAAATCATACGGATGAGTTTTCTTTTGGTGTTTTGTTGGCGTTTCGACGGCTATGATCATCTGAAGGTCTTGAGACTATATATAGGACTCATGAGAGCCCTAGGGTATAGCGATTGGCCGTATATTTGAGAGAGACTCTTGTTTGTGAGGCTAGGGTTCTAGAGAAGAAGAGGATTGGGATCCTACTTCTTGTGCAAAGGGAATTCTGTGTGAATCTCTTGTAGAGCGATCTCGTGTGATCGTTCGGGTGTGTGCCATCTCTGTAATCTATTCATCCTAGTTGAGATTTGGAGCGGTGGAGGACGTAGGCTATTTGTAGCCGAACCTCGTTACATCTTTGTGTTTGCTTTGCTATCTTCTTCCTATTTCTTCTTCCTTTGGTTTGATAATCCGCTGCGGTGCTCAAGTGTTTTACCCTATTGATACCACGGGGTAATCTTTTGCCCTTCGTAGGGATAAGCGAAGCGGTGATCCTTGAGTCCGGTGTCGAGGGAGCGAGAGAGTTATTCTCTCTTTGTTTTCCGACGTTGGTGGGCAGTGCCGGTGTGAGTGGGTTCCGGTGCGGTCGGACGCCAACAGGGGTGTGCACCCCTCCCTCTTGGCTAACCCTAGTCCTCCTTAAAGGAGGATTAGGTGGTCTTCTTATGGCTAAGTCCTAATCTAATTAGGCTTAGTCTAAGGTTTAACCAAATTGGATTTTATGCAAGTCCTAATCCAATTAGAACTTGAATGAACCATGACTCAATTGAACTCTTCAATCCTAACTCAATTAGGAGTCATCTTGATTCATTAGATTAATAATTAATTAGGACTTAATAAATCCTAATCCAATTAGGAATTATTTAATTTTAGTCCTAATCCAATTAGGACTCTAATTTCAATCCGAAGTTCTAATCCGATTAGGACTCTAGGAATCCTACTCCAAGTAGGAATTCAAATTTAATTCAAAACTACAAATCTAATTAGGATTGTAGGAATCCTACTCCAAGTAGGAATCCCAGTCCTACTCCAAATAGAATTCCCAGTCCTAATCCAATTAGAACTCTAGGATCCTACTTGAAGTAGGATTTGTGTTTAAGTCCAATTAATTAATTCCATTGTTCCTTCTTCAACTGATTATCAATCGAATTGATTACTTGTGATTCCTCATCACGATTCAACCATCGGATTGGTCAATGCCTCTAGTGTGTGTGACCCCATAGGTTCTATTCTGACTGGTAGTGAGATATATTATGATCTCTATCATAATATCATTGAAAACTCCTTTCAATGGGTCGGAACAATTCCAACTCTACTCATTAGGGTTTATCGATCATCGAGATAATCTCTGTGAGTCCCACCATCCACCAGTGACTCCTAGCAGCATGTAGTGGCTACCCAGCAGAATAGAATGATGAACCTCTAGGTGCAGTTATCGTGTGATACAGTCCTACTATCGTGGATCCCTACAGGATGGAGGTCATGGACAACTCGTCAAACCCCATCGTCTGTCATATGTCAAGATTTATTCGACTTAAGTTCGAGAGTGAAAAACTCTTTCTCCACTATGCATACTGCCCCGGCCGAGGTCTCACAAACTCAGTCTTATAAATCACATAGGATCTCTTCTTATCTACCAAGATCGATAGATTCCATATAGGTGCATACCCTACTCCTACAGTGAACCTATTGCAGCCAATCTACACTGTATGGATCCGTATGTCTAGAGACCATGTATACGTGCAGTCAAACTACAATAACCTCACTGTGAGTAGCCGAACCGCAAGTCAAAGGACCAGTCACACTACTGCAACATCAAGCAAGTCACTGACGAGTGGATAGACATCCAAGTGACTTATTGTCTTGGTCACGCTCAGTACCCTTGTTCTTAGCAAGCACCTGCACTATTACTTCAGTGTCGCCACACTGTGGACTCGAGTCTCGTCCATCCATAAGGAAAGCAATGTGTGCACTGATCGGATCGATCACCGTCCTCGTGATGATCCATTGATCAGAAGCATTCAGAAATTAATCACCAATGATGCATAGCTCAAATTCTTAACTTTTAAGAATATGCATCATCATCTTATTAATTCTTGGACAATTCATAGACACATAAACAATATGAATGAAAAAGATGCTTTTTATTTATTCAATAATAAATAGTCAAGTACAAAATTATGTCCTAGAATTAATAAGTGTCAGCCAAATTGGCTTCTAGGGCATACATCTAACAGATAGCACTCCCACTAACCTTCTTGTAAACACACGGTTCCTCTTCGTTTTTGATGAAATCAAACGATTTGATCGCATCATTGAAACAAGTGTTCAAACTCCGAGATGCTTGCTTTGGTCCATAGATGGACCTTTGCAGCTTGCAAACCTTGTGATCTCCATCACTGGAGGTGAAACCCAAAGGGTGCTCCATATAAATATCTTCATCAAGATATCCATTCAGAAAAGTAGTTTTCACATCCATCTGCCAGATTTGATAATCATAAAATGTTGCAATAGCAAGTAATGTTCGAATGGATTTCAGCACGGCTACAGGTGAAAGGTCTCCTGATAGTCAATGCCTTCACGCTGACTATACCCTTTCGCCTTGTCTTGCCTTATTTTGCATATAATAGGTACTATACCTTCTGGTGAATCTACTAAGGTCCAGACTTGGTTGGAATACATGGAGTCTATCTCTGACTTCATGGCTTCCAGCCATTTCTCAAAATCGATAACAGATATCGCCTCGTTATAGGTATTGGGATCCTGTACATGTTCCCTATCTCCCATGAGGAACATTTTCTCGATATCCTCTACTAGTATACCTAAGTATCTGTCAGGAGGATGGGAGACCCTACTTGATCTACGAGGTGGAGGAGGTACTACGTGTACTGGCTCTATGTGAATAGGTTCTATAGGATCCATTACTCGTTGTTTTTCAGAGACTTTTTTTTCAAGCTCAATTTTTCTCCCACTGCCTCTATCAAGGATAAACTGTTTTTCCAAGAAGATGGCATGTCGGCTCACAAACACATTGTGATCCTCTAAGACGTAAAAATTGCATCCTAATGACTCTTTAGGATATCCTATGAAACGAGCACTTATGGTCCTAGGCTCTAACTTGTCCGCCTATTGTCGCTTGACATGGGCAGGATACCCCAAATCTTGAGATGACCAAGACTCGGCTTCTTACCATGCCATATCTCATATGGTGTGGTAGGAACGGATTTAGAGGGAACTCCATTTAGTAAATAAATTGCGGATAATAAGGCATCTTCCCAAAGAAACATAGGTAAATTAGTGAAGCTTATCATGGATCGGACCATATCCAATAGAGTCTAATTCCTCCTCTCTGACTCCCCGTTGAGTTGAGGTGTACCAGGAGGCGTCCATTGTGAGACTACGCCATTTTCTTTGAGATAGTTCCGAAATTTTTCACTAAGGTATTCTCCTCCTCGATCTGATCGAAGAGCCTTAAGAATTTTTCCAGTTTGTTTTTCTACTTCATTTCTGAACTCTTTGAACTTTTCAAAAGATTCAGATTTGTGTCTCATAAGATACACATACGCATATCGTGAAAAATCATCGGTAAAGGTAATGAAGTACGAATAATGACCCCTGGCTAGCACATTAAATGGGCCATACACATCAGTGTGAACCAGGGTAAGTATTTCAGTGGTCCTCTCCCCATGTCCTACAAAAGGTAGTCTAGCCATTTTTTCTTGAAGACAGGACTCACAAACTAGATATGACTCGGAAGTCAATGAGCCGAGAAGCCCATCTTTCTCCATTTTGTTCATTCTGTCCTCTCCAATATGGCCAAGCCTGAGGTGCCACAAATACTTCTAGTTTATCTCATCTCTGGATCTTTTGGATCCTATGGCATTCACTACTTGCTCAGACGCATTCACAGACACATCAACATGCAAGTGATAGAGACTATCAATCATGAAACCACGTGCAACTAATTTATTTCTGAAATAAATAGAACAGCAGTCTTTGTCAAATGTTAAAACATGAACATCCTGTGCTAAATACGAAACAGAAATCAAATTTCTGCTAGCAACAGGGACATAATAACAATCTCTAAGTAATAAACTAAAATCAGACGGTAGTCGCAGAGGATAGATACCCACAGCTACAGCAGCAACTCTTGCCCCATTGCCAACCCGAAGGGTTACTGCACCTTCCGCCAGCTTCCTACTTTTCTTTAGACCCTGCATAGTAGTGCACAAATGAGCAATAGAACCAGAATCTATAACCCAACTAGAAGTAGAAGAAACCGTAAGGTTAGTTTTAATTAGAAGCAAGTCTAAAATACCTTCTGAAGATGTGTCCTTTTTGTTCTTCAGGCTCTCGAGGTATGAAGGGCAGTTTCTTTTTCAGTGGCCGTCGACGTTGCAGTGGAAACATTTTCCTTTGTCATTAGCATTTTTCTTATAAACTTCCTTCTTAGGCTTCTTGTCTTTCTTCTGCTTCTTTGCAGGCTTTTTTTTCTTCCAAGTAGACTTTCTCTTAGAACCAGAAGTCAGCTCAGCAACTAGAACAGAGCCCCTTGAATCTTTCAAGGCCCCCTCAACAGTTACCAACATGTTCAACAGTTCGGTCTTAGTGCAATCAATCTTATTCATGTGGTAGTTTACTATAAACTGCCCAAATGAATCAAGAAGGGATTGCAGGATCAGATCAATCTGCAATTCCTTATGCATTGTCATACCAAGCTTCTCAAGCTCCTCTAAGTCCTTGATCATAGTCAGACAGTAATCATGGACAGACTGCCCCTCGCGCATCTTTGCCTTGAAAAGCCTCTTGGACACTTCAAAGCGAGCTGTGCGACTCTGCTTACCATACAACTCTTGTAGGTGTGCTAGTATTTGCCTAGCAGTCTTCATATTCTCATGCTGGCATTGAAGTTCATTAGTCATGGATGCCATGATGTAACACTTGACCCTAATGTCATCATCTATCCACTTTTGATGCGTCTCATGCTGATCATCAGTAGGACGTGCTGGTAACCTGGGAATATCATTCTCGAGTACATACCCTAGTTTCTCACAATTCAAAATGATTTTGAGGTTTCTAAGCCAGTCTTTGTAGTTAGTTCCGGTCAGTCAGTTGGTCTCAAGAATACGGGTTAGAGGGTTTGAAGCTGACATTGTGATCTGTAAAGGGTAAAGATTCTAGTTAGACTTTGTACTTGAACTTAATTTATTCTATAAACTTTTAAACAAATATGCTCCCACTATTTTCTCGAATCCCTCATACTCCCCTGATGAAGAAACGAAAATCATACGCGACTAGGATTTCTAGTGGGTACTGCGGTCTTACCGATTTACATGCCGCCTCACCTAACAGTTATTGGTGACATATAAATGGATGAGTGTACAACTCTTGTACAATGCTTCTCAAGCATATTGCAGTGGTACTTGGTCTCTAAGTGATGAAGACCTCACCTAACAGTTATTGGCCCCATTACTTAGTTAAATCAGACCCACCGTATAACCGTAGAAATAAAGTCGTCATTGGATTCTCACCTAATAGTTATTGGTGCCCAACCCCATCTTTACCCCGCAACATCTCATGTCTAATAGAGAGGTCCAGTCCCCCAATGCAACTTGCCCACTGTGTCCAGCCGAGACAAATCAACACCAGAAAGACCTTAGCAGCTCTACTACGGTGGAAGACCTATGGACCTAATATTGCATAATCATGTCTTAGTGTTTGCAACTTGAGTTCTTCATAAGAGGTAATCGAACAATTGGCCAGATAAGCAGGTGGGAGGCTCCCCTTACTCGGAGAGTAAGGTCCTAATTAAGTAACTACCTTTTAGACTTGCCTAGACACCAATTAGATCAATTAATCTAACATGACTAACTCATGTTGGTTCACTCTTGACTGATTAGGAAAGTTTATATTTAGGTCTCACTCGATCGCGTATTCACATCTCATGCAAATATAAATCTACCCGCATAGACATAAACATTAAACATCCAGGCATTTATCAAAATAAAATTAAATGATGATGATCATGAATCCAGGATGGGGTCATTTTACAAGCACATGCACGTCAATTGGTTTGATCGTCTTCAACTCTTGACTCGATCTTGATCATCTAGATCCAATTGTGATCAACTCCTTGATCCATCTTCAATCAACCCTTGATCTCGATCCGCGCATGTTGAGCTTATTGATGTACATATCGATCAACCATCGACGTGCAACACACATCGCAGATTACATCCCAGATTGCTTTAAAAATTAAATAAAAATAAAAATAAAATTACAACCCTTTTTCATGAGACACGTAGGTCTCTAATACATGAATTTAAGATGCACGCAGGCATCTGAAAATTAAAATTACATGCATCACAGAACATCGCAGAACATTTCAGCACATTCAAAGGGTCCATCCATGATCATCACCATACGCATCTCATGCATAAAAATTATTTTCAGATCTGTAATTTAATTGATTATTTGATCTGATGATTTGTTGATCATGCAAGATTTGATTCTAAACATTTGTAATCATATTATCAAAGCATTAGAATCATTAATCTAAGCATCCAAAAATCAGCATGCAGAAAAATCAGCAAGCTGAAAATTCTGCATACATAAATTTCAGCAAGTATAATACCTTAAATTTTAGATCTAAAATGCCTTTAAAAATTTAATCCTAATCTTAATCTATGTAACCATGGCTCTGATACCACTGTTAGGATCTGTCACATGCCACTGAAAATTTAAAAAATTTTCAGATGCGCAGTGGAAGGACATGTGCATATCCCGTTCATCGCATGAACGTATTTTAAAACCATTTATAGATAGATTAGGATTAAATTCTTATTGAATCATTTTAAAATTATGATTAAGAAGATCAAATCTTCACTTTGTGCAGGTAGATGGTCTCCGCAAATCTGATTTACATGGTATTTGAAGAAGGTTCAGTGGAAACCGCACACGCGTCCGGCCTCTACACGTATCCACACGAAGTAATGATTCGATCGAAGCCTTTGGATCTTCCCGGGGTGCTAGCTCCCTTGCAGAGAAGGCTATTGATGGCTGAGATCCTCTTCTTTGAATCAACTCTTGATTGCCTTGAGAAGAGAAAGATGAAGAAGGAATCTAGGAAGAAGAATAAAATGCCCTTCGCAGCTTTTTCTTTTCCATACGCTAGAACCAAGGAAGAAGACCAAGAGGAGATGAAAGCCTCCTCTTCTTTTCTTCTTGCTGATGGCGGATGAGAGGAAGAGAGGAGAGGTCTTTACGGCTGAAAATGAAGGGAATTCACTCAAAAATTCGCAGCCCCTTTACCCCCTTCTTTTATGGTGTGTGGATAAGGATGAGCTCCTAAATTTTAGGAGCTCATCTTTATCCCTATTTTGAATTCAAATAGGAGGGGCATGGGCCCTCCTTTTTCCTTCACGCCACCAGCCAAGGGAGAGGCATGGGCCCCTCCCTCTTCTCCCATATGGTCAGCCCCTAGTTGATCAAATCAAGTAGGGAGGGTTGGGTCCAAAGGATGGGTCCAATCCTATTCAAAATAGGATTATGTACACCCATTTTAATTTCTCCAAATTCTAATCCAATTAGAATTTAATTGAACCATGACTCAATTAAACTCTTTAATCCTAATCCAATTAGGAGTCATTTAATTAATTAGATTAAAATTATAATTAATTAGAACTTAAGAAAATTCTAATCTAATTAGGACTTATTAAATTTCAGCCCTAAGGCAATTAGGACTTTAGAAATCCTACTCCAAGTAGGATTCTAATTTAATTTAAAAATCTAATCCAATTAGAACTCCAAGAATCCTACTCCAAGTAGGACTCGTGATCAAGTCCAATTAATTAAATCTAATTAATTAAATTAAATTGTAATCCGATTGTAATTATTCCTTCTTCTAACCACTAACTCTTAGTGGGTTAACCAATTATCAATCTAATTGATCATATGTGATTATTAATCACAATTCAACCATCGGATTGGTCATTAGCTCTAATATGTGTGATCCCATAGATTTTATTCTGACTGGTAGTGAGATATATTGCGATCTCTATCACAATATCATTAAAAACTTCTTTCAATGGGTTGAAACAATTCCAACTCAACTCACCAGGGATTATCGACCATCAAGATGATCCCTGTGAGTCTCACCATCCACCAGTGACACCTAGCAGTATGTAGTGGCTACCCAGCAAAATAGAATGATGAACCTCTAGGTGTAGTTATAATATGATACAGTCCTTCTATCATGGATCCCTACAGACCGGATAATGCCGGACCAAATCTGGAGGAAGAACTTCAGCGGGATTTTAAACCAGAACAGAAGAAGAGGGAGAAGAGAAAGAGGAGGAGGGGGAGAAGAGGGAGAAGAGAAGAAGAAAGAAGGAGATTAGGTGGGGAGAAAATTTCTAATTCTTCATTAAAGCCCTAATCAACATAAAAGTTTCCTTTAAATAGGGCCCCATAAGAACAATTAAAATAAACCCCTTACATAAAATAATTCCCCACAAATAAGCCCTAAAATGCAAATAAGCCCAGAATAAAATAAACCACAAAAAAATCCCTAAACACAAATAAACCCAGAAATAACAATAAGCAAATATGCAAATAAAATGGGGACCTAGCTGATGTCCCCATCAACTCCTCCCGGGTGAGAAAAACTCGACCCCGTCGAATGTAAATCGGGTCGGCTGTCGTACTGCTCCAGAAGATCCGGGTCAAGGCGCTGCAACTCAGCTCGCGAAATCCACGACACATCTGATTCGGGTCGACCTTTCCACCGAACAAGGTAACGTTGGTAGCTTCCTCTCCTGGTAGATATAACCTGCTCATCTAATATATGTTCTATATGTTCTCTGCGTGCATGAAACTGTGGAGGTGGAGGCTCACTAGCAGGTGCTAGAGCAGGGTGACCAACAACAGTGGATGTATCAACAAAAGGGTCAGAAGGAATGAATGTTGATTTCTTGTATGGGACTAAATCTTCAATATTAAATGTCGCACTAATCCCATAGTCTTCAGGAAGATCTACAACATACGCATTCGAACTGATTTTCTTTAGGACTTTGAACGGTCCCGCACTACGAGATTGCAACTTTTTGAACGTCCCCGAAGGAAGTCGTTCAGGTCTAATTCTTACCATGACTGAATCACCTACATTTAATTCTTTATAACGTCGGTGCAAATCAGCAAAGGATTTATATTTTAAGTTATTAGAGTGAATAAGTTTGTTGATCTCCTGATGCAATGAATGCAGGTGTGAAGCAAATGATTGTGCAGACTCAGAGACTCTATGTTGATGAGACATGGGAATTAAGTCTATGGGTTGCCTAGGTTTATAGCCATTCACCACTTCAAAAGAACTCATGCCTATGGTCCTATTGACCGAACTATTATATGCAAACTCGGTAGTTGGTAACACGAGATCCCAAGTCCTAGTATGCTCACCTACCAGACATCTGAGAAGACTCCCTAGACTTCGGTTGACAACTTCGGTCTGGCCATCAGTTTGGGGATGATAGGCAGAGAAAAATTTTAATTTGGTACCCATCATGTGCCAAAGAGTTTTCCAAAAATAGCTCATAAATTTAACATCCCTATCGGACACAATAGATTTAGGAAGACCATGGAGTCTAACGACTTCGTCAAAATAGAGTTTTGCAATCCTAGAAGCATCAGAAGTCTTAGAACATGGAAGAAAATGAGCCATTTTAGAGAACCGGTCCACTACTACAAAAATGGAATCGTGTTTGGTCGAGGTACATGGAAGTCCTAACACAAAATCCATGCTAACATCTTGCCACGGACAATCAGGAACAGGTAATGGAGTGTAAAGCCCAGTGTTCTGTTTACGTTGTTTGGCTAATTGACATGTGCGGCACTGAGCGACGATTTTGGCCACGTCTCTCTTGAGACTCGGCCAGAAGAAACGTCTTTCTACCATCTCAATGGTTTTGTCTCTTCCGAAATGCCCAGACAGTCCTCCAGCGTGTACTTCCCATACTAGAAAATCTCTCAAAGAAGTTCGAGGAATACACAAACGGTCGGAGCGAAAGAGATAATCATCGTGTAAAAAGAAATCATCGTGCTCTCTCTCTACTCCATCTCGTAAGGTCAGGTATACATTACTAAAATCGGGACAGGTGGTATATTGTTCCCTGATCCTTTCAAAACCAATTACTTCAGTGCTCATCATGGATAGGAGGAAGATCCGTCGACTGAGCGCATCAGCAGCCTTATTCTCAACTCCAGCTTTATGTTTCAGCACAAAAGTATAGGCTTGTAGAAACTCAATCCATCGGCCATGTCGAAGGTTTAATTTCTTTTGAGAATTGAGATACTTTAAAGCCTCATGGTTTGAATACAGGACAAATTCTTGCGGTAGCAAATAGTGTCGCCAACGTCGCAAAGTTTGCACTACCGCATAGAATTCCTTATCATAGGTGGAGTAACGCAACCTGCCGTCACTTAACTTTTCGCTAAAGAACGCAACAGGGTGACCTTCTTGGCTTAACACACCACCTATGCCAACGCCAGAGGCATCACATGCGACCTCGAATACCTTAGTGAAATCAGGGAGGCGCAAGACAGGTGCTTCGGTCATTCTATGCTTAATATCTTTAAATGCTTGGGATGCCGACTTAGTCCAGATAAAGTCTCCTTTCTTCATGCAATCTGTGATGGGAGACATTATTGAACTAAAATTCCTAATGAAGCGATGATAGAAAGTAGCCAGACCATGAAAACTACGTACTTCGGCTAAGGTCTTGGGCTCAGGCCAATCGACTATCGCGCTTACTTTTTCTGGATCAGTGGAGACACCCTTGGAAGATACTATGAATCCTAAGAAAGTGACGTGATCAGTCAAGAAGGCACACTTCTTAGGGTTTGCAAAGAAGCTTTCTTTCCGCAGGACTTCACAAACCTGCCTTAGGTGTGAGAGATGGAGCTCTTGAGTTTGACTATAAATGAGGATGTCATCAAAGTATACAACGACAAATTTGTTCAAGAAAGGTCGAAAGATCTGTGTCATCACCCTCATAAAAGTACTTGGAGCATTTGTTAATCCGAAAGGCATTACTAACCATTCGTAGAGTCCATCTTTGGTTTTGAATGCAGTTTTCCATTCATCCCCAGGACGAATCCGAATCTGGTGGTACCCACTCTTTAGGTCGATCTTGGAAAAAACTGTAGCACCAGACATATAGTCTAAAAGGTCGTCCAGCCTAGGAATGGGAAAACGATACTTTACCGTGATTTTATTGATAGCATGGCTATCGACGCACATCCTCCAAGAGCCATCTTTCTTGGGAGTGAGGAGTGCAGGTACAGCACAGGGACTCAAACTCTCACGAATATACCCTCGAGTGACGAGTTCGTCAACTTGGCGTTTCAGTTCAGTGTGCTCGTTTGGATTGAGTCTATGGTGGGAAAGATTTGGCAGTGACGCTCCAGGAATGAGATCAATTACGTGCTGGATATCACGCATTGGAGGGAGTGCCTCTGGAAGATCAGTTGGGAAGACAGAGCGAAACTCCTCCAACAGAGGAACTACGGCGGCCGGATGTTCGATATTTGACTCCACATTAATAACTCTAGCCACAAGGGCGAACACAGGTGAATGGCTTTCGATATCTTTCATTACTTCTTTCGAAGTAATGATGTGAAGTGGCTCTTCTTTTTGTGGTGTAGCATCCTTCTTCTCAGGGCCGGGCTCTCTAGGAGGCAATGAATTCAGTATAATTTTCCTACCCTGGAACATAAAACTACACGAATTTGACCGACCATGAAGTGTGACGTCCCTATCGTATAACCAAGGTCTTCCTAGAATGACTTGACCTACGTCCATCGGAAGGCAGTCGCACCAAATCTCGTCTTTATAAGATAGGAATTGAATCGGGACAAGGCATCTTTCTGAAACCGAAATGGACGTCTTATCTACCCAGGCTACTTTATATGGATTAGGATGAGGGGTAGATTTCAGGCCAAGGCGAGAAACAACTCTAGACGCAATGGCATTGATACAACTCCCGCTATCAAATAAGATTTTGCATGTTTTACCATTGATCTTAATAAGTGTATAAAATAGGGAGGTTCTTCGCCAGTCTTGTTCGGTCTTTGTTTGGGCTAGTGTGCACCTAACCACATGGAGCCTATGGTTTTGGTCATTCCTATCAATGGGCTCATTTTGGTATTCAGTCTGAACAAACTCTAACCCGGTCTTTTCGTCTCCAAAGTCATCTACAAAATTCTCGATGTTTGGTTCATAGACTTCTTCGACACATTCAGTATCCTGGGTTCCTGCTTCCAGTTCAGTCATTAAATAGGTCTTGGCATTACATTGGGACGCAATATGGCCAAACTTTTGGCACCTGAAACACTGGGTTTGGTTTCTTAAGGGCGGGTTGGACCCTAATATGCCTTTTCTTTTATCAGTTGATGTACTTTGAGCAGGCACCGGGAACGTCCTAGTCGGTGTTTGGCTAGAACCGGGTTGGGAGGGCTGGTTGGAGAGTGGTCTGGGTTGTGGGAGATGGCTTTGATTAGGTCGAGCTCCTGGAGGTAAAAATCGTGAGTCGATACGTCTCACCACAGGGACTCGTAAAAAACTATCCACGTCTTGAGCCAATTGGTATGCCTGGCCAAGGGTAGTAATCTCTCGGAGGATCAATTCTTTCTGGATCTCCTCGCGGAGTCCTGCTCGAAACCTAGAAAGAGTAACAGTCTCCTCTTCGATTACACCGCACCTCATGTGAAACTCCTCAAATCGTGCAATGTAATCGGCAACAGTTGAGGTTCCTTGAGTTAGTTTCTGCTGTTAGATGTATGCCCTAGAAGCCAATTTGGCTGACACATTGTTGATTCTAGGGACATAATTTTGTACTTGACTATTTATTATTGAATAAATAAAAGGCATCTTTTTCATTCATATTGTTTATGTGTCTATGAATCGTCCAAGAAATTAATAAGATGATGATACATATTCTCAAGAGTTGAGAATTTGAGCCATGTATCATTGGTGATTAATTTCTAAATGCTCCTGATCAATGGATCATCACGAGGACGGTGATCGATCCGATCAGTGCACAGATCACTTTCCTTCTGGATGGACGAGACTTGAGTCCACAGTGTAGGGACACTGAAGTGATAGTGCAGGTGCTTGTTAGAGAACAAGGGTACTGAGCGTGACCAAGACAAGAAGTCACTTGGATGTCTATCCACTCGTCAGTGACTTACTTGATGTTGCAGTAGTGTGACTGGTCCTTTGACCTGCGGTGCTTCGGCTACTCACAGTGAGGTTATTGTAGTTTGACTGCACACATACATGGTCTCTAGCCATATGGGCCCATGCAGTGTAGATTGGCTGCAGTAGGTTCACTGTAGGAGTAGGGTATGCACCTATAAGGAATCTATCGACCTTGATAGAAGAGGAGTGATCCTATGTGATTTGTTAGACTGAGTTCTAAGACCTTGGCCAGGGCAGTAAAGTGGAGAAAGAGTTTTCCACTATCGAACTCAAGTCGAATAAATCTTGACATATGACAGACGATGGGGTTTGACGAGTTGTCCATGACCTCCGTCCTGTAGGGATCCACGATAGTAGGACTGTATCACATGTTAACTGCACCTAGAGGTTCATCATTCCATTCTGCTGGGTAGCCACTACATGCTGCTAGGTGTCACTGGTGGATGGTGGGACTCATAGGGATTATCTTGATGATCGATAAACCCTAATGAGTTGAGTTGGAATCTTTCCAACCCATTGAAAGGAGTTTTCAATGATATAGTGATAGAGATCACAATATATCTCACTACCAGTCAGAAAAGAACCTATGGGGTCACACACACTAGAAGTATTGACCGATCCGATGGTTGAAATCGTGATTAGGAATCACAAGAAATCAATTTGATTGATAAGAAGTTGAAGAAGAAAAAGGAATTAATTAATTGGACTTGAAACAAGAATCCTACTTCGGGTAGGATACCTAGAGTTCTAATTGGATTAGGACTGGCATTCCTACTTGGAATAGGATTCCTCAATCCTAATGAGATTAGGAGTTTTGAATTAAAATTGGATTCCTACTTGGAGTAGGATTCCTAGAAATCCTAATTGGATTAGGACTTCGGATTCAAATAGAGTCCTAATTGGATTAGGACTAAAATTAAACAAATCCTAATTGGATTAGGATTCCTTAAGTCCTAATTAATTATTAATCTAATGAATCAACATGACTCCTAATTGGATTAGGATTGAAGAGTTCAATTGAGTCATGATCCATTCAAGTCCTAATTAGATTGGGACTAGCATAGATTGAACCCAAATTGGCTAATACTAATTAGATTAGGATGAAACCATGAGAGAGGCACCTAATCCTCTTTGGAAGAGGATTAGGTTAACCAACTAAGAGGGGCATCAGCCCCTCTCCAATTGCTTGGGGCGACAAGAAGAGAGGAGCTAGGGCCGGCGCCCCCTTCTTTCTTTGGAAAGTTATCTAGGGCTCCAACTTTGGAGGAGCCCTTGATAGCTATAAGAAGCACCATGAGGCCGGCGCCCTAAGCATTGGAGCCCTCTTCCCTTGTGCCGTGGCCACCCTCTTCCTCCCTCTTAGTTGCAGCCGCAAGCAAGAAAGAAGGAACCTCCAAGTGTTGGCGGCCTCCTCCTCTTCCTTTTCTTCATCCAGCGCAAGCAACAGAAAGAAGGCTGTGCAGGGGTTCATCTACCTCCTCTTCTTCATCCTTCTTCTTCCTCCTCTCAAGCACTTTCAAGAGTTGAAAGAAAGAGAAGAGATCAGCCATCAAAGGAGTCTTTGCAAGGGAGCTAGCACCCCGGAAAGACAAGAAAGCTTTGATCGGTTCTCTACTTCGTGTGGATACCCGTAGAGGCCGGACGTTTGAACGGCTTCAAGCGAACCCTCTTCCTAAAACCATGAATTCAGATTCGCGGTGATCATCTACCCGCGCAAGGTGAAGATTTGATCTTCCTAGTAGTTTTAAAAGTTTTAATTCTTACCTAATTACGAAAGGTCTCGAAACAACGTTCATGCGATGAACGTCGAACTCGCGCATGCCGATTCCGCTGCCATCTGAAAATTTTTGAAATATCAGCGGCATGGGCGGGTTCCCAACAGTGGTATCAAAGCCTAGGCTTCGTAGATTAAGGTAAGAATTAAATATCTAAAAGCTTATTAGATCTGAAAATTGATTGATCATGCATGCTGAAAAATTCTGCATGCAGATTTTTCAGGGGTGCTGATTTTTTTTTGCATGCTGATTTTTATGTGATAAAAAGATGATTCTAATTGCATTGTTAATGGGATTACAAAGTTTAGAATCATGATTAGCATGATCAGCGACCTATGTCATGATAGAATCAGTTAGTTTTCAGATCTGAAAATTATAATTGTTGCATACGGTGATGATCATAGGATTCAAACCCTTTTGGTATCAAATGTAATGACCTGCGATGTGATCTGCGATGTCATGTAATTTTTCAGATGCTTGCATACATCTTATTTGATGTTTTGAGAGGCCTGCGTGCCTCCTAAAAGGAGATGTAATTTATTTTTATTTTTATTTTACATCTGGTTGTATTTCTGTGATGTGATGTACATCAACGATCAAGCTGAAGCAAAGGCATGAGATGAAAGGTGATCTGAGCGGTTGATGGCGATGGGATCAAGAGTTGATCAAGGATCGAATCAAGGAAGCTTGGAATCAATTCAAGAGTTGAAGACCACTTGATCGATTGATGTGCATGTGCTTGTAATACGACCTAATTAGAATCCATGATCATCACCTAGTTAAAGTTTAGCTTTAATTATTGCCGCGATTATAACTGCCTGCAATGCGCCGTTTGCATGTGATGTGAATGAGAGTCGGGTAGATAGGTCTACATGTGATGTAGCAAACCCAATTGAGACCTAAATCAAAACCTCCTCAATCAAGTCGAGAGTGAACCGACATGAGCAAGTCATATTAGATTAATTGATCTAATTGGTGTCTAGGAAAGCATGAAAGGTGGTTACTTAATTAGGACCTTACTCTCTGAGTAAGGGGAGCCTCCCACCTGCTTACCTGGCCAATTGTTCGATTACCTCTTATGAAGGGCTCAAGTTGCAAACACTAAGACCTGATTAACCAATATTAAGTCAATAGGTCTTCCACTGTAGTAGAGCTGCTAAGGCCTTTCTGATGTTGATTTGTCTCGGCTGGACACAGTGGTCAAGTTGCATCGGGGGGCTGGACCTCTCTATAGACATGAGATGTTGTAGGATAAAGGTGGGGTTGGGCACCAATAACTGTTAGGTGAGGACCCAATGACGACTTTATTCCTACGGTTATACGGTGGGTCTGACTTAACTAAGAAATGGAACCAATAACTGTTAGGTGAGGTCTTCATGGCTTAGAGACCAAGTAACACTGCAACATGCTTGAGAAGCATTGTACAAGAGTTGTACACTCATCCATCTATGTGTCACCAATAACTGTTAGGTGAGGTGGCATGTAAATCGGTGGGACCGCAGTACCCACTAGAAACCCTAGTCGTGTGGGATTTCCGTTTTCCTACCAGGGGAGTGTGAGGAATTCGAGAAAATAGTGGGAGTTACATTTGTTCTAAAAGACCTTAGAACAGATTAGGATCAAGTACAAAAGTCTAACTAGAATCTTTACTCTCTGCAGATACAATGTCGGCTTCAAACCCTTTGACCCGTATTCTTGAGACCAACCGACTGACCGGAACCAATTACAAGGACTGGCTTAGAAATCTCAAAATAGTTTTGGACTGTGAGAAGATAGGCTACATACTCGATTCAGATATCCCCACATTACCAGCACGTCCCACTGATGTTCAGCGTGAGATGCATAAAAAGTGGTTGGACGATGACATTAGAGTAAAATGCTATATGATGGCATCTATGTCTAATGAACTCCAATGCCAGCATGAAAATATAAAGACTGCTAGGGACATACTGGCACACCTGCAAGAGTTGTATGGTGAGCAAAGTCGCACAGCTCGTTTTGAAGTGTCCAAGAGGCTTTTCAAAGCGAAGATGCGCGAGGGGCAGTCTGTCCATGATCACGGTCTGACCATGATCAAGGACCTAGAGGAGCTTGAGAAGCTCGGTATGGACATGCACAAGGAATTGCAAGTGGATTTGATTCTACAGTCACTTCCTGATTCATTTGGTCAGTTTATAGTAAAATACCACATGAATAAGATTGAATGCACTAAGACTGAACTAATCAACATGTTGGTAACTGCTGAGGGAGCCTTGAAAGGTTCAAGGGGCAATGTCCTCGCTGCTGAGTTGACTTCTGGTTCCAAGAGAAAGTCTACTTGGAAGAAAAAGAAGCCTGCAAAGAAGCAGAAGAAAGACAAGAAGCCAAAGAAGGAAGTTCAAAAGAAAAAGGCTAACGACAAAGGAAAATGTTTCCACTGCAATGTCGAAGGCCACTGGAAGAGAAACTGTCCTTCATACCTCGAGAGCCTGAAGAACAAGAAAGGTGACACACCTTCAGAAGGTATAGACTTGCTCATTATTGAAACTAATCTAACGGTTTCTTCTACTTCTAGTTGGGTTATAGATTCTGGTTCTAGTGCTCATTTGTGCACTACCATGCAGGGTCTAAAGGAAAGTAGAAGGCTGGCGGAAGGTGCGATAACCCTTCGGGTTGGCAACGGGGCAAAAGTTGCTGCTGTGGCTGTGGGCACCTACCATCTGCGACTACCGTCTGGATTTAGTTTAATACTTAGAGACTGTTATTATGTACCTGTTGCTAGCAGAAATTTGATTTCTGTTTCATGTCTAGCACAGAAAGGTCATGTTTTTATATTTGACAAAGACTGCTGTTCTATTTATTTAAGAAATAAAATAGTCGCACGTGGTTTCATGATTGACAGTCTCTATCATTTACATATGGATGTATCTGTGAATGTTACCGAGCAAGATGTGAGTGCCAAAGGATCCAAAAGATCCAGAGATGAGATAAACCAAAGATATTTGTGGCACCTCAGACTTGGCCATATTGGAGAAGATAGGATGAACAAAATGGATAAAGATGGGCTCTTAGGCTCATTGACTTCCGAGTCATATCCAGTTTGCGAGTCCTGTCTTCAAGGAAAGATGGCTAGACTGCCCTTTGTAGGACATGGGGAGAGGACCACCGAAATACTTACCCTAGTACATACAGATGTATGTGGCCCATTCGATGTGCTAGCCAGGGGACGTTATTCATACTTCATTACCTTTACCGATGATTATTCACGGTATGGGTATGTGTATCTTATGAGACACAAGTCTGAATCCTTTGAAAAGTTCAAAGAGTTCAAGAATGAAGTAGAAAAACAAACTGGAAAACCTCTTAAGGCTCTTCGATCAGATCGAGGAGGAGAATACCTTAGTGGGGAATTCCGGGACTATCTCAAAGAAAACGGCATAGTCTCACAATGGACACCTCCGGGTACACCTCAACTCAACGGGGTGTCAGAGAGGAGAAATCGGACCCTGTTGGACATGGTCAGGTCCATGATGAGCTTCACTGATTTACCTATGTTTCTTTGGGGAGATGCCTTACTCACAGCGATTTATTTATTGAATAGAGTTCCCTCTAAATCCGTTCCTACCACACCGTATGAGATATGGCATGGTAAGAAACCAAGTCTGGGTCATCTCAAGATTTGGGGGTGTCCGGCCCACGTCAAGCGACTACAGGCGGACAAGTTAGAGGCTAGGACCATAAGTGCTCGTTTTATAGGATATCCTAAAGAGTCATTAGGATACAATTTTTACGTCTCAGAGGATCACAATGTGTTTGTGAGCCGTCATGCCATCTTCTTGGAAAATCAGTTTATCCTTGATAGAGGCAGTGGGAGGAAAATTGAGCTTGAAGAGAAAGTCTCTGAAAAGCAACGAGTCATGGATCCTATAGAACCTATTCATAAGGAGCCAGTACACGATGTCCCTCAACCACCTCGTAGATCTAGTAGGGTCTCCCATCCTCCCGATAGATACTTAGGTATACTAGAAGAGGATACCGAGGAAATGTTCCTAGTGGGAGATAGGGATCACATACAGGATCCCAAAACCTACAACGAGGCGATATCTGATATCGATTCCGAGAAATGGCTGAAAGCTATGAAGTCAGAGATAGACTCCATGCATTCCAACCAAGTCTGGACCTTAGTAGATCCACCAGAAGATATTGTACCAATTGGATGCAAATGGATCTACAAAAGGAAGATAGGTTCGGATGGAGAGGTAGAGACCTATAAGGCAAGGCTTGTGGCGAAAGGGTATAGTCAGCGCGAAGGTATTGACTATCAGGAGACCTTTTCACCTGTAGCCATGCTAAAATCCATCCGGACATTGCTTGCCATTGCAGCATTTCATGACTATGAAATCTGGCAGATGGATGTGAAAACTGCTTTCCTGAATGGATATCTTGATGAAGATATCTATATGGAACAGCCTTTGGGTTTCACTTCCAGTGATGGAGATCACAAGATCTGCAAGCTGCAAAGGTTCATCTATGGACTAAAGCAAGCCTCTCGGAGTTGGAACACTCGTTTCGATGATGCAATCAAAACGTTTGATTTCATCAAAAACGAAGAGGAACCATGTGTTTATAAAAAGGTTAGTGGGAGTGCTGTCGTTTTTCTCGTACTGTACGTAGATGACATTCTCCTGATTGGGAATGATATTCCCATGCTAACCTCGGTCAAGGTCTGGTTGTCAAAAGAATTCTCCATGAAAGACCTTGGGGAAGCATCCTATATTTTGGGAATAAAGGTCTATAGAGATAGATCTAAAAGGATGCTTGGCCTTTCACAGAAGATGTACATAGAGGAGGTGCTGAAGAGGTTCAGCATGGAAAACTCCAAGAGGGGTCTCTTACCCCTAAGGCATGGAATTCATCTCTCCAAGAAGATGTGCCCCAACACATCTGAGGAGATTCAACGCATGAGCAAGATTCCTTATGCATCGGCAATAGGAAGCCTCATGTATGCCATGCTATGTACACGACCTGATATAGCTCTTGCTGTGAGTGTCACAAGCAGATATCAGTCGAATCCAGGTGAAGAACACTGGACAGCTGTGAAGAATATTCTTAAGTACTTGAGAAGAACTAAAGATTTATTCTTGGTTTTTGGAGGATCATCAGAGTTAAAGGTAGAAAGGTACACAGATTCAGACTTCATGACTGATGTCGATGACAGGAAGTCAACATCTGGATACGTGTTCTTGTGCAATGGTGGTACGGTGAATTGAAAGAGTTCTAAACAACCGATCATTGCTGATTCTACTATGGAAGCCGAATACATCGCCGCCTCTGAAGCTGCTAAGGAAGGCTTCTGGTTCAAGAAATTCATTGCAGAGCTGGATGTGATGACATCAGATGCCATAACACTCTACTGCGATAACAATGGCGCCATAGCCCTTGCTAAGGAGCCAAGGTCTCATCAGAAGTCTAAGCATATGTGTCACCTCATACGCGACTATGTGGAGAAGAAATATGTAGAGGTGCAGAGAGTAGACTCCGCGGATAACGTGGCAGACCCTTTCACTAAGCAGCTGAGTCAGCAAAAGACTGAAGCCCACCTTGAGAAGATGGGCCTAAGATATATGACCAATTGGCTTTAGTGCAAGTGGGAGATTGTTAGATGTATGCCCTAGAAGCCAATTTGGCTGACACATTGTTGATTCTAGGGACATAATTTTGTACTTGACTATTTATTATTGAATAAATAAAAGGCATCTTTTTCATTCATATTGTTTATGTATCTATGAATCGTCCAAGAAATTAATAAGATGATGATCCATATTCCCAAGAGTTGAGAATTTGAGCCATGTATCATTGGTGATTAATTTCTAAATGCTCCTGATCAATGGATCATCACGAGGACGGTGATCGATCCGATCAGTGCACAGATCACTTTCCTTCTGGATGGACGAGACTTGAGTCCACAGTGTAGGGACACTGAAGTGATAGTGCAGGTGCTTGTTAGAGAACAAGGGTACTGAGCGTGACCAAGACAAGAAGTCACTTGGATGTCTATCCACTCGTCAGTGACTTACTTGATGTTGCAGTAGTGTGACTGGTCCTTTGACCTGCGGTGCTTCGGCTACTCACAGTGAGGTTATTGTAGTTTGACTGCACACATACATGGTCTCTAGCCATATGGGCCCATGCAGTGTAGATTGGCTGCAGTAGGTTCACTGTAGGAGTAGGGTATGCACCTATAAGGAATCTATCGACCTTGATAGAAGAGGAGTGATCCTATGTGATTTGTTAGACTGAGTTCTAAGACCTTGGCCAGGGCAGTAAAGTGGAGAAAGAGTTTTCCACTATCGAACTCAAGTCGAATAAATCTTGACATATGACAGACGATGGAGTTTGACGAGTTGTCCATGACCTCCGTCCTGTAGGGATCCACGATAGTAGGACTGTATCACATGTTAACTGCACCTAGAGGTTCATCATTCCATTCTGCTGGGTAGCCACTACATGCTGCTAGGTGTCACTGGTGGATGGTGGGACTCATAGGGATTATCTTGATGATCGATAAACCCTAATGAGTTGAGTTGGAATCGTTCCAACCCATTGAAAGGAGTTTTCAATGATATAGTGATAGAGATGACAATATATCTCACTACCAGTCAGAATAGAACCTATGGGGTCACACACACTAGAAGTATTGACCGATCCGATGGTTGAAATCGTGATTAGGAATCACAAGAAATCAATTTGATTGATAAGAAGTTGAAGAAGAAAAAGGAATTAATTAATTGGACTTGAAACAAGAATCCTACTTCGGGTAGGATACCTAGAGTTCTAATTGGATTAGGACTGGCATTCCTACTTGGAATAGGATTCCTCAATCCTAATGAGATTAGGAGTTTTGAATTAAAATTGGATTCCTACTTGGAGTAGGATTCCTAGAAATCCTAATTGGATTAGGACTTCGGATTCAAATAGAGTCCTAATTGGATTAGGACTAAAATTAAACAAATCCTAATTGGATTAGGATTCCTTAAGTCCTAATTAATTATTAATCTAATGAATCAACATGACTCCTAATTGGATTAGGATTGAAGAGTTCAATTGAGTCATGATCCATTCAAGTCCTAATTAGATTGGGACTAGCATAGATTGAACCCAAATTGGCTAATCCTAATTAGATTAGGATGAAACCATGAGAGAGGCACCTAATCCTCTTTGGAAGAGGATTAGGTTAACCAACTAAGAGGGGCATCAGCCCCTCTCCAATTGCTTGGGGCGACAAGAAGAGAGGAGCTAGGGCCGGCGCCCCCTTTTTTCTTTGGAAAGTTATCTAGGGCTCCAACTTTGGAGGAGCCCTTGATAGCTATAAGAAGCACCATGAGGCCGGCGCCCTAAGCATTGGAGCCCTCTTCCCTTGTGCCGTGGCCACCCTCTTCCTCCCTCTTAGTTGCAGCCGCAAGCAAGAAAGAAGGAACCTCCAAGTGTTGGCGGCCTCCTCCTCTTCCTTTTCTTCATCCAGCGCAAGCAACAGAAAGAAGGCTGTGCAGGGGTTCATCTACTTCCTCTTCTTCATCCTTCTTCTTCCTCCTCTCAAGCACTTTCAAGAGTTGAAAGAAAGAGAAGAGATCAGCCATCAAAGGAGTCTTTGCAAGAGAGCTAGCACCCCGGGAAGACAAGAAAGCTTTGATCGGTTCTCTACTTCGTGTGGATACCCGTAGAGGCCGGACGTTTGAACGGCTTCAAGCGAACCCTCTTCCTAAAACCACGAATTCAGATTCGCGGTGATCATCTACCCGCGCAAGGTGAAGATTTGATCTTCCTAGTAGTTTTAAAAGTTTTAATTCTTACCTAATTACGAAAGGTCTCGAAACAACGTTCATGCGATGAACGTCGAACTCGCGTATGCCGATTCCGCTGCCATCTGAAAATTTTTGAAATATCAGCGGCATGGGCGGGTTCCCAACATCTGCCACCTATCCATAAGGCGTTGTCGGTAAGAGAATGGCAGATACTTCTCATTCAGTTTTTTCTTTCATATCCTCCCAAGTGGTGATGCGTGGAAGCCTTTGGGTCTCACGCCGATGTTCAACGTTATACCAGTACCAGTGAGCTTGCCCAATAAGCTTCATTTTGGCAAACCGTACTCTTCTATCATCAGTCATATCGTACCACTCAAAATAATTATCTATGGCTGCTCTCCAATCAAGGTACATGCTCGGCTCTAATTGACCAGCAAATGTGGGGGCTTCTACTTGCACGGTACGAAGTAGTCTCTCGTCAAGATCGCGCTGGTGATCAGGATGATGTTGGTTCCTAGGGGGATGGGGAAAAGCTGCAGGCGGTGTGGTCAAACCAAACTCGGGATAAGCTGCGATTGGGGATGATGGTTCCGGAGTCCTAGGGTGTTGTACTAGAGCACGGATCTCACGTTTGAATTCGTCGTTATCAGCTCGTATTGCAGCTAATTGTTCCAGAATATCTTGTATGACTCTGGGGTCCATGGTGGATGAAGGGGTCTGAGAGTCAGTGAGGAGGTACTCTCTACCACTACGGGTGGGCATACAGGAACTACTCTAGTTGGTAATATGATATGCAATACTACTAATAAACCCTAATTGTCCAAAGGTAATGCAGGACAACCTACTGATGCAACCCACTAATGCAACCTACTATGAATTCGGAAATCAGCAACTTTTCACAAAAATAATCTTAAAATTAAATGTTACTAATTTGTACTTTGGTTATTTCAGAATTAAAGTAGAAAATTAGTCACTATAAGAAGTTAGGTTGCAAACACGTTTTACAGTCATTCAAAGTCTGAAAGTAATCTGATCTATGGATGTTGATGATGTCCTGACACTAAGGTGTGTTAATTTAATATTTAGATTTAATTGGTAGGTAGAACGGGTGTGGTGGAAAATGTTCTAGGTTTTGCAGTTTGACAAGAAAATAAGTTTCAAAATAGGGCTGTCATGCAAGAGAACTAGAACATATTTAGATAAGCAAGCCCAAAGGAGGAAGAACCTATTACCTGTGGTGAATGCAGTTGACCAGAATCGTCTGCGCGTGGAGTCTCGAACACGAAGTTGGCGCCGTGCAGAGCTAGCTGGAGTTATGGAATTGGATCTACAGCACAAAGCTTCCTGGGCTGTTGAAATGGGCTGAAGAACACCCTGGCTTGGACCTGAAACAGGGCCTGCGGCCAAAGGCCTTGGGCCGCGCTCAAGGAGACGCGCACGGCTTGGACTAAAATGGGCTTTGGCCTGCAATGGAGAGAAACGTTGGCGGTCTGTGGAGTGTGATCGGGCCAGTTGAGCTCGGGTGACTCTGTTGGACTTGAACGGAATGAAGGAGGGGTGCTGTGGAGTCAAATGAAAGGGGCCCGTTGAAAGGGGCTCTGCAGGGGCGGCTGGGCTGATGATCTGAGCTCGTGAGAGGAGGAGTCGGTGGTGAATGACGGAGGGGCGCGGACGGTGGAGCTCTGGCGGCGGTGGCGAGATGAAATAGGAGGCGGTGAAAGGCGGCGGAGGTCTCGGGCGATGGTGCTGTGGTCGACCGCGAGAAGGAGGCGGCCGAGGATGTGGTGGTGGCAATCGGGCGGTCGCGGGAACGGCGGGGACGGCGACGGCGAGGCGGCGCGGCCCGGTTGACGGAGGAGAAGGAGGCGGCGGAGGTCTCGGGCGATGGCGCTGTGGTCGACCGCGAGAAGGAGGCGGCCGAGGATGTGGTGGTGGCGATCGGGCGGTCGCGGGAGCGGCGGGGATGGCGACGGCAAGGCGGCGCGGCTCGGTTGACGGAGGAGAAGGCGTCGGCGGCAGAGATGGCACGGCAGGGGCGGCGGCAACGGCGTCGGCGGCGGAAACCCTAGGGTTTCCGTTCGACAGAAACAGAGGTAAGTTTTTTTTTTTTTTGGAAACACGTGCAGGTCACGTGATCCTACGGGATTTTTTTTTTTTTTTTTAACTTACTGGATGTGAACCGGGCTATCGGGTTTGGGGTAACGGGTTTAGAACTTACCCGTTACCACCCGTCTCCGTCTTCAACCTCCCGAACGATTCGGGAGGACGTTCCGGCCGCTTCGGCGGTGGTTGCGGAACGACCGAACGGCACGGTGACGGTGGCTCCGTTGTCGGCGACGACAGGCGGCGGCTGGTCGTGGTGGCGGCCGGAATCTTGTGCGCGGTGGTCGGCGGGTGCGTCGACAGTGCCGAGGGACAAGGTGGCAAATAGATCGGCGACGCTCTTCCTCTTTCCGGCAGCGGGAGTCACACGCGGTCCTTCAACGCGCTCCGGTGTCCGTGGTCGACGTACAGCGTAATACTCGTGCGGCCACAGAAATCCAGGGATCCGGCGACGATCGGCCATACACCGGCTGCCGGTGGTTGCAGGTGGTGGGGCAACGGCGACGACCGAGGGATCAAGTCAGATGGATGCGAGGGAGAATCCGGCGCAGGGACTGTGGCTCTTTCTTCTCTTTCGGCTGCAGAACCCTTTTTTTTTTTTTTGCTCTGATGAAAACACAGACCGAGAGAGAGGAAGGGTCGGATGCGGGTGGCTGTCGATCTGGGCCTTCACAGACTCGGCAGTGATCCTTTTTTTTTTTTTTTTGAACAGGCTGACAGAGGGAAGGCCCTGTTCTCCTTGAAGCACCGGAAGGCTGTTGTTGGATCGGGGCTTTGGCAGCAGGGGCAAAACCAGCCTTGCTCTGATACCAAGTTGATGCCGGACCAAATCTGGAGGAAGAACTTCAGCGGGATTTTAAACCAGAACAGAAGAAGAGGGAGAAGAGAAAGAGGAGGAGGGGGAGAAGAGGGAGAAGAGAAGAAGAGAGAAGGAGATTAGGTGGGGAGAAAATTTCTAATTCTTCATTAAAGCCCTAATCAACATAAAAGTTCCCTTTAAATAGGGCCCCATAAGAACAATTAAAATAAACCCCTTACATAAAATAATTCCCCACAAATAAGCCCTAAAATGCAAATAAGCCCAGAATAAAATAAACCACAAATAAATCCCTAAACACAAATAAACCCAGAAATAACAATAAGCAAATATGCAAATAAAATAGGGACCTAGCTGATGTCCCCATCACCGGAGGTCATGGATAACTCGTGAAACCCCGTCGTCTGTCATATGTCTAGATTTATTCGACTTGAGTTCGATACTGGAGAAAACTCTTTCTCCACTGTATATTACTGCCCTGGCCAAGGTCTTCGAACTCAGTCTAATAAATCACATAGGATCACTCCTCTTCTATCAAGGTCGATAGATTCCATGTAAGTGCATACCCTACTCCTATAGTGAACCTACTGCAGCCAATCTACACTATAAGGATCCATATGATTAGAGACCATGTATATGTGTAGTCAAACTACAATAACCTCACTGTGAGTAGCCGAAGCACCGCAGGTCAAAGGACCAGTCACACTACTGCAACATCAAGCAAATCACTGACGAGTGGATAGACATCCAAGTGACTTCTTGTCTTGGTCACGCTTAGTACCCTTGTTCTCTAACAAGCACCTGCACTATCACTTCAGTATCTCTACACTGTGGACTCGAGTCTTATCCATCCATATGGAAAACGATCTGTGCACTGATCGGATCGATCACCGTCCTTGTGATGATCCATTGATCATGAGCATTTAAAAATTAATCACCAATGATACATGGCTCAAATTCTCAACTCTTGAGAATATGTATCATCATCTTATTAATTTCTTTGGATGATTCATAGACACATAAACAATATGAATAAAAAGATGCCCATTTATTATTCAATAATAAAGTCGAGTACAAATTTATGTCTCAGAATTAATAATGTGTCCGCCAGATTGGCTTCTAGGGCATACATTTAACATAGATCACACGAATTTCTTCTCTTATGTTGCTCCTCTTCTTTTTGTCTTCAACTATTTAGATGTTTGGAAAAGTTGTTGGCAGTAGAACTTTTAGAAGTAAAGCTGTTGGAAGTAGAGTTTTCTTAAGTAGAGATTTTTTAAAAAGTTGTTTGCTGTTTGGTAACTACATTTCTAAAGTGTTGTGGCACTTTAATATGTGTTTGGTAAACAAACTGAGAAAGTACTTTTGTATGATAAAATTACCATAAAGGACATTGCATAGTATTATACAACAGATCATAATAAAATGTAACATATATTAATACATAAATATATGATATAGTATAATATTATTATAAAATAGTAATATAACATTGTATACTATAGCATAATAATTTAATATAATATTAAATTATTTAACATAACATATCAATGTATTATGATATAATGTAATATAATATTATATTTATTATATAATATAATAATAAAGGTACAAAATATTATAATTATTAGTATACATTAATTTTCAATAACATAACATAATATTAAATTATTTAACATAACATATTAATGTATTATGATATAATATAATATTATATTATATTTATAGTATAATACTATAATAGGAAACAAGAATATCTTTTCTTGCACGGAAGAGAGCCTGATCCATGGCTAGATTTTTTTTGTTAGGGCTCCAGCAGATTTTTATATTTTTAAAGGGACAAAGTATGTAATTTTTATATTTTATTATGGATAATTTTGTCAAAAAAATAGTTTTCCGACAAAGCTCAAAATAGCTTTTACGAGAAGCTCCAAAGTGGAGCTTCTCCCAAAAAGTTGTTTTTAGCTTTCTGAAAAAACTAAAACAGCTTTTCGAAATTTTTACCAAACGTCCTTTTTCATCCAAAAGTGCTTTTGGAGGCCAAAAAGTACTTTTTGGTCCTCTAAAACATCTCCCAAACAGAGCCTTACATATAAATAGGTCCTAAAAATAGGGAGTTAAGCAGGATTAGTGAGTCCCAAAATCTAACTCGTCCTTGTGGAAGAAGGATTATTCATAGTAAACTAATTTTCCGCTTGATGGTGGTTTCATGCCTTATAGGACATCTGAAAACATTATTTGCATCATCACATGCATCCATAGTTATGGTGTCTTTGGATGGATCCCCTTCTCCTTATAGGATAAAACGAGAGTTTTTGGAATTTAACATCTAAGTTTCTTTTGTCAAATGCATCCAATGGTGTATCCAATAGCACATTCTAGCTAAAAATTACTCTAATGAAGATTCCAACTCTTATCCAAAAGGAAAAGGAATAAAAGAAAATTGGGTCAACCTTAAATTTAACCATTATATAATAAGAATTTTAACTTAAAATTCTTATGCAAAGTAATAATTTAAAATTTAGGAAATTTGAAAGTTTTCATGATATATATTGTGTTCTTTTCTTTGCAATTAATTGATCCGAGTTTTCGCCGAAAGGCATTATTTGTGCTTAAGCTCAAATCCTAAACACAGAACCCAATGGTGTTAATGATCCAAGTTTGAACCCCATGCCATTGTTATCTAAGATTAACATATAAAAAATCAAAGCTTGGTGATGTGTTAGCGTGGGCCATACCGGGATGGGTTTGAAATAGATTAATTAGGTCCAGCAATACGTTGCCGCTACTTCATTTCTACGCTGTTGATTAATCTAAGTCTTCACCCAATGGTATAAAATATTAGTGCTTAAGCTCAAAGCTAGCCTTAATTATATGCTGAGAGAATCTCCTGAAGTTCTGTCCATATTAAGAAATGTAAAATGAAATTATAGAGAATTTCGTAGAAACTTAAAAGAATGCAGAAAGAATTTCGTATATTAAACGGGATCATATATTGACGGTAAAATGAAATTATAGAGAATTTCGCAGAAACTTAAAAGAATGCAGAAACAAATTAAACTTCTGATGCGTGTAACAGATGGGAAGGTCTGGCCTGACCTAAGAGGGTCATATGATTCAAAACCAAGGAGCCTTGCCACTTGTCAGACAGGACAGCCTGGAATGCTCATCAGGCCAGCTCGGCCTCTCTGCCTGTGTTGTCCACTCTTTGGAACATAACCAAAACTAACCCAAACATCGAAGACAGGATATGACAAAACTTATATTAATGATGAAAAATATATTCACATTTACGACCACTTCCATGCTTCTTATCCATCTTAACTCCCAGATCTCTATACATTCTTCATTCATCCTTGTTTTATTCACTTCATTCTGTAGTAGTTAGTCAACTAGGAATCAAGAAGCAAAATGGCCCAAAGAAGCCATCTTATACTATGCTTCTTCAATCCGTTTCCTCCGAGGAGATGTTATCCTGAAGACGTGCTCCTCGCCGGTGAACTCGTCGACCCGAACCACCCATTGGCTCGTCTTGGCACCTGGCGGCACCCGGCACACCCTCAAACCTCCACCGATGGGCAACAGATCCACCCTCAGCCCGCTTCCGCCGCCGCCGCCGCTACCGCTCGGCCACGACCTCTCACAGAATGCATTGTACCCCACCACGAGCCCCCCGCAGGCCTCCCTTGCGCCGGCCTGCGCCGCTGTGAACACCCGCTCGTGGTCGCCCAATTCGCAGTCCACCATCACGAAATCGGCCCCTCGATACTCGCCTAGTAATAGGGTTCTTGCGTCCCCCACGACGAGCTCCACCCGGTCGGCCTCCGGCCCGAGGGCTTCGATGGAGGAATGCAGCTCATCAGGCCCGGCGACAATGCACACAACGCGGCCGCCTGTCTGGTGGGCAGCAGCGATCAGTGCCAGGGTGGTTGGCCCGGCGGCATCGCTGCAGGCCTCCACCATGAGGCGGGCGCCGCTCCCGGCAGCCAGCGCCGACACGAACTCAACCATGTTGGGCTCCATGGCCTTGTTTCCCTGCAGAAAGAGAAGGCAAGACGCCCACTTCATTAGCACATAGAAGGATAGATTGGCGAGGGAGGTGGTGGCTGCTTTACTTACCGATTTCAATGCTCGGAGGTAGGCTTTGGTGGCATTCTCTGCAGACCAGGCCATGGTTCTCTCTATGCTCTACTTTCTCCCGGGGGTATATCTGGCTGGGTTGGACGTAGGGTAGACCTCTCCAATGCCATATTTATAGCACCTTGAGGGCAATACAATATATTTGATCCATAATACCAACTCATTTTACCTACGGTTGCGTATATAGTTACCAACTTAACAAGTTGCAACGGCATTCCACACTATCTGTAACGCAGTGATTTGATTTACGATGGCATGACAGTGTTGAAGGTGTAAAACCATGTACAGTGACGTCGTTCTTGTTAAGGTTGAAATGGAGTTGTTAACCCTATGATCATTTAGGAAGTTGACCCATGGAAGTCAACTTGGCTGCTGGTGTTGCTAATTGCAACCGTTTACACTTGAAAAGCCTTTATTAAACTACTTATATGCAAAATTTGAATCTAATCATACAGTCAACCATGCTTTGCAGTATGCTACGATGTTTCCGCTATCCACTAGATTTTAAACAATCGTGTTGGAATTTCTCATAGAGTGAGCTTTCATGGGTTATGGACTGATTTTATTTTAATTTATTATGTAATATAAGCTAAGATATCATCTGAATAATATTTAAGGAGTCCATAATTAATTTGTGATTATATGATTATTTTGAGCCCTGTTATTTTAGTCATGTAGTGTAGTGAGTAATAGTGTAGACCTGATTTGGTTAATAAGTTTTCTAATGAATGGACCTATTAGCATTACTAAATAGGCTAGATCACCACCCTGCTTCTATATATATCTATCTATAGAGAAATCCCAGGATATTAAGGTTTTTACGTTCCTAGAGGATACCTATCCCATTGAGGAGATAGGCATCAAAGAGGGGAAGCAGAGGAAGATCTACTAACTTTTCTACTTTCTTCTTCCACCAGAAATTGCTATAATTAACGATCATCAATGGTTGCTCAAGGCTCTCAAGGTATGTTTCGATTTTTTGGTTTATTTTATGATTTTTTGTGTTCTAGTCTCCCACATGATGTCCATGAAAAATTTCATATCTGGTATTAGAGTTGGATTTTGTAGAAGATTAAAATAAAAAAAAATTTAAAAAAAATGGAGGAAAAAAAAAGGAAAAGAGACCTGCCATTGTGCTCTCCTTCTCCCATCATGGTGGTGGGATGGATCTTTGGCGGCCGCCAGGAACAACCTAATAGCGAGCCCCATCGAGCCGCTACGCTGGATGCCTAGAGGATGCCTCTTTCCATCTGGATTCAAAAGAGAGCAAACCAACGTGAACTTGACACCAATAGCCAACAACGTCGGCATCGAGATAGAAGGGCCACCTACAAGCCGGATTGAGAGCTTTGGCGGCCACCTCGTCGTTCAAATCAAAAAAAAAATAAAAGAGGAACTGTCGGATCTCGAATCATAGATGGTTCCCCTCTCAATCACCATCAAACTAGCGGCCGATGGAAGGAAAGAGGATGCCGATCTACCGAAGAGATGTCTCCAGCGGCCATCAGGCCAAGATTTGGCAAGGAAGGGCCGCTAGGTTCAAGTGCTTCTCCACCCAATCTAAGATTGAAGTAATGAGTTTTGGATTTTGGATTTGGACTCGAAATTCAAACCCAATTAGTTCATTTGAATAATAAATAAAAAGGAAAAATTTCAATTTAGTCCTTGTAGAAGTACTTTATTTCATAAAAGTCCTTCAAAAATTTCATTTTAATCCATATATTAAGCTTTATTACATAAAGTTGCTTGGATAATTATTTTGTCCTTGTATTAAAGTTTTATTACGTAATGGTCCTCCAATAATTATATTACGGTCCCGGTCATATAGTTTTATTACATAAAACTCCTTAAATATGCTACCACAACTTTTTGTACCCTCATATTTAGCCTGAATAATGATATATTTTAAGTTATTTTTTCTAATTTGGAGGTTTGTAGGTTTCAATTGTGGAGTGATTGATTAAAACCCCATTTGATTTTGATGAGCTCAAAGCATTTGAGTATATCTTTTAATTACTAATGAATTCAATTGAGTGTTTCAGTGAAAATCTTGTCTAAGTGTCCCAAGACTTGGTTCATAATTGTTGGATAAGTTAAGGAGTCTGTTTGAACTAATGTCTGAGACTCGAGTCGACTCCCGAGTATCACGAGTCGACTCCAAGCGTATCAAGTTCACTGGCACGAGCTCGAGTCGACTCCAGATGAGTACGAGTCGACTCCGACTGAGAACAGACAGAAGAACAGAAAGGATCAACTCAGAACCTGTCAACGAGTCGACTCCTGAAGTGCGCGAGTCGACTCCAATGTTCACCAAGTCGACTCCTGGGAAGTAAGAGTCGACTCCAAGCAGTCACAGGCAGAAAAGTCAGAGAGCAGTTTTCGGGTCTGAGATTCGAGTCGACTCCAGTGGAACGCGAGTCGACTCCGATGGTTGACAGGTCGACTCCAAAGAAAGCAAGAGTCGACTCTCAGCGGTACACAAAGAAAGTCAGAGACCATTTTATGGACTCTGAGATTCGAGTCGACTCCCGCAATACGCGAGTCGACTCCAAGACACCGCGACCCCAAGACAGATAGAAAACCAAGTTACTGCCTCTGAGATTCGAGTCGACTCCCAGACAGCTCGAGTCGACTCCAAGACAGCTTCACGTCAAAAGGCAGAAGACCAACTTTCGGAAACTGAGAGCCGAGTCGACTCCAAGGAAGTTCGAGTCGACTCCAAGACTGGATGAGCCAAAAGACAGAGGATCGGGAGTTCGGGCTCTGAGATTCGAGTCGACTCCCAGGACAGTCGAGTCGACTCGAGTGGACAAAATTCAAAATTGGATCCACGGACTTCAGTGGATGAGCCGACTCCAAAATTGCCAAGTCAGCTCCAGAAGTTGACGAGTCGACTCCAGGTCAAGACGAGTCGACTCCCAGTCGTGAAGGCAACTTTAATTCAAATTTGGAACAGTTGCCAAGTCGACTCCGGAAAAGCTTGAGTCGACTCCCGCTACAGCCGAGTCGACTCCTGATCGCGCGAGTCGACTCCAACCCACCAACGGTCATATTGTCAGGCTGCGCAGAGTGTTCAGAACGGGCAGAAAAAGCACTCTAACGGCTAGTTTCCGTGGGGGTTGGCTTAAATAGCCACAGAGGACTGTAGCAAGAAAGAGAACAGCCATTCCACTCCAACTAATCAAGCATTCAAGCTCTGCAAGGTGCTCATCAACGAAAAAGGGAAGATCTGCATTTACTGCTCCACCTACATCTTCCCAGCAATTAAAGCCTTCTCCTCCAGCATTCAAGTCGACTACACATTCAAGAGGAGACCGGAGTTCAAGAAGCCTTACCTCTTCTTCAGCTTAAAAGCATTTGAGGGCTTCTAAACTCCTCTTTGATTATATTGTTTTATATCTGCTTTTGAGAAGCTTATTTTCTGTTTTCTCTCTACTACTTGTATTTACTTGGTTCAATCGAGGGATTGAATCAAGGGGATTAAGGTTTGTTGGTGAGCCAAGATAAAACCAACGTGTGTAAGGGTTTGATTGTGATCCCGAGAAAATAATCAGGGTTGGTTCTAGTCGGTGAGCCTGGGAAAACCGACCGAGTTCGTTGTGAGCTCGTAAAACAACAAGTTTGGTTGTGAGCTTGCAAAACAACCGACTGTAATCCAAGGGGGTTATAGTGAATTCCCAAGTGAGACTTGGGGAGTGGACGTAGGAGCAAGGGTTAGCTCCGAACCACTATAAAACTTGGTGTTTGTGTTGGATTGTCTCTTCTTCTTCCCCTCACATCACTCACAGCACTTAGCATAAAGTAAATAACTTGCAAAAGTTTTTAATTAATCAACCACATCGTTTTAAATATCTAAATTAATTTAAAAACCCAATTCACCCCCCCCCCCCCCTCTTGGGTTGTCTATCTGGGCAACATCAATGGATGGTGACTGCCAAGTCTATCCATTGAGATTTGCAAGATCTTTGTTTGGTGTTTCAAGAGATTGAGAGTTATGTTAATTTTTGATAAATTGTATACTTTTGGTGCATCAAGATTAATGAATAGATCTATGGGCATGGCTATTTGATTCCTAATTTTGGAGGGTTGTGGGTTTCAATGGATGGTGACCACCAAAGTAGGCTATTCACTGAGATTTGCAGGATCCTTCTATTTCGTGTTTGAAAGAGAATGAGAAATGTTGGGGAATTATTGCACGCAATCAACTCTTTAAAAAAACTTTATTGCGTGTTATAATTTGAAGTGGAATATTTTCTTATTAGTAATTGTGCATAGTTTAGGGATTCATTCTACCAAAATAGATGAATGTCCAAAAGCTGATGGTGCCTTACTAGTTGATTCTGTTGTATGCTGGAGAGGGTACCTGATGTGGGTTACTTTCTTTCCAAAGAAAGTTTGTGACATTGCTCCAAAGGCTCTTATTGAAATAATGCTTGTAAAATTTTCAAGCATATTGGTTATCCATATTTGTCCATTGATTAATTGCATAAAGGTTGTTTAGTAGTTAGCACTTTTGCTATGAATAACACAAATGCTGCCATTGAGACTTTGAATGGAATAAACTACAAAATATGGAAACGTGACATGAAGCTAGCATAGGTTTTGATGGATTTGGATGTTGTATTGCTTGATGATCTTCCATCTCAGATCACTAGTGAGAGTACTCTAGAACAAAAAGTTGCCCATGAAAAGTGGAAGAGAGTGAATCGTCTTAACCTAATGATCATGAACAAGTCCATATATGATTCCATTATAGATGCTATACTTGACATTGGTAACACTAGGCAATTCTTTGATGCTATAAATAAGAGATATGTAGAATTTGATAAGGCTAAAGCTGCAAAGCTAATGGATAAATTAATCAATATGAGGTATAATGGAGCTAGTAGTGTTAGAGCTTATATTATGAAACTAGAGAGTGTTGCATCCAAGCTTCATAGTTTTGAGATCCCTATCCTTAATGCTTTTTTGTTCATCAAGCTTTTATGTCTCTCCCTATGCAATTTAGGCAACTCAAAACTACGTATAATGCATAGAAGGATGCATGAAATATGAACAAACTCGTTTCTATTTGTATTCAAGAAGAAAAAATATCTTAGGAAAAAGGATGAGAGTGCTAATGTGGTGCATTAGCCATGCCCTAAGGTCCCACACATAAAAAGAGAAAAGGTAATTGTTCTAAAAGGGATAGTGAAAGACTCACAATTCTAAAGATAGAAATTAACATTCTAGAGGCCCTTAAGCTGCTATTAAAAAATCTCTCAAGTGCTTCTTTTGTAAAAGGAAGGGTCATAAGAAATCTAAATATCTCAAGCGTAAGAGTTAGCTAAAAGAAAAATATGCATGTAGATGGTATTGTCCATAAAAAGGCGGCTGGCCAAGGACAAATCCTTTATGTTGTTGCATAAGTGATTGGGTCACATTTCTAAAGAGAGGATTCAAAGATTAAGTGATAATGAAATTCATCCTTCACTTGAGTTTAGTGTTTTTCATGCCTGCATTGACTGTCTTAGGGATACAAAGTAATAATCTTTTAGAACTCATTCACAGTAACATTAGTAGACTCCTACATCCTACTATTTATGGTAGTAGGTATTTTATCACTTTCATTGATGACTTTTCTTGTTATGAGTATGTCTACCTTCTTAAGTAAAAATTCGAAGAACTTGATAAGTTTAAGATCTTTAAAACTAAGGTTGAAAAGCAACATGGAAAGATAATTAAGATAGTGAGATTTGATCATAGTGGTGAAACTTATAGTCGATATGGTGAATTTGGCCAACAAATGCGACCATTTGCCAAATACTAGCAGGAGTGTGAGATAGTTGCTTAATTCACCATGCTTGGAAATCCTAAGCAAAACGGTGTGGCTGAGACATAATAACTCTCTTAAGGATATGGTTAGAAGCATGACGAGTGGGTGCAATTTACTAGGATATCTCTGGGGTTAGGCCCTAAAGATATTGCCATGTATATTTTAAATAGTGTTCCCAGTAACATAGTTCTCAAGACATCTTTTGTAATAATCCAAGACCTCACCTAAAATAACTAGCTGGAAGGTATTACTTGGGTATTATTTTAAATAGATCTATCTAGTGAATAACTGATGTGGGGCTACACATATGGCTGCACGGGTCCTCACATACTCCCTCTATTTAAGCCATAACGTTCTCGTTAGGCTAAAGATTCAAATTCATTCAAATCTAATCATAAGCACCACGACTGATCCGTACTATAGTATCTCCTAGTCCATATAGATTATAGTCTGGGTTCGCTCGGATACCATCTGTAACAACCTAGGACCTAACCCAAAATGGCTAGATGGAAGGTATTATTTGGATTCCTTAATCTTATATAAGTACCCAAGATCTACCCAGCGAATAACTAATGTGGGACTAAACACACACCTGCACGGATCCTCATATAAATAGTACCAGAGTGGACCTGGCCTATAACCTATATGGACTAGGAGACACTACAATACAGATCAATTAGGATTGACTACGGGCCGATCATTGTGCTTATGATTAGATTTGGATGGATTTGAAACCTTAGCCTAACGAGGATGTCAGGGCTTAAACGGGGGGAGTATGTGAAGACTCGTGCGGGCATATATTTAATCCTGTTGGGAACCCGCCCATGCCGCAGAAAAATTTAAAAATTTCAGATGCAGCGGAAGAGGCATGCGCGGGATCAACCGTTCATCGCATGAACGTTGTTTAAAATCGTTCGTAGATAGATAAGGATTAAAAACTTTTTAAAAACATGAGAAGATCAGATCTTCACCTTGTGCGGGTAGATGATTACCGCAAACTGATGATCGTGGTTTTGGATGAAGGTTCGCTTGAAGCCGTTCAAGTGCCCGGCCTCTACGGGTATCCACACGAAGCAGGAACCGATCCAAGCTTTCTATCTCCCCGGGGTGCTAGCTCCCTTGCAGAGATAACTTTGATGGCTGATTTCTTTCTTTTAATCAACTCTTGATTATGCTTGGAAGAAGGAAGAAGAAGAAAGGATCTTTGAAGAAGAACCAAAGGCTAGTCACAGCCTTTTCTTTTCCCTGCGTTGGAAGAAGGATGAAGAGGAGGAGGAGGCCGCCAAGGCCTTCTTCTTTTCTTCTCCTTGCTTGCGGCTGAACCAAGAGGAGAGGAGAGGGAGGTGTACGGCACCAAGGGGAGGAGAATTCCAATGCCCTAGGTGCCGCCCACACCTCTCCTTTTAAAGCATCCAGGGCTCCCTTGACCTTTTTCCATAAGAGGGGTGCCGGCCCCTCTCTTCATGCCGCACCAAGGGAGAAAAAGGGGAGGGGCTTGCGCCCCTCCCTCTTGGTAAACCCTAATCCTCATTAAGTAAGGTTTGGGAGTCCTTAATGTGGCTAAGCCCTAATCTAATTAGGCTTAGTCCAAGGCTGAACCAATTGGGTTTAATCTTGGTAAGTCCTAATCCAATTAGAACTCAATGAACCATGACTCAATTGAACACTTCAATCCTAATCTAATTAGGAGTTATCTTGATTCATTAGATTAATAATTAATTGCGACTTAAGAAACCCTAACCCAAATTAGAATTTATTTAATTTTAGTCCTAATCCAATTAGGACTCTTATTTGAATCCGAAGTCCTAATCCAATTAGGATTTCTAGGAATCCTATTCTAAGTAGGAATCTAAAATGAATTCAAAATCCTAATCTAATTAGGATTGTAGGAATCCTACTCTAAGTAGGAATCCCAGTCCTACTCCAAGTAGGACTCCCAGTACTAATCCAATTAGGACTCTAGGAATCCTATTCTAAGTAGGATTTGTGTTTTAAGTCCAATTAATCAATTCTCATTCCTTCTTCAACTAGGTTTTATTCTGACTGGTAGTGAGATATATTGTGATCTCTATCTCAATATCATTGAAAACTCCTTTCAATGGGTTGGAACAATTTCAACTCAACTCATTAGGATTTATCGATCATCGAGATAATTCCTGTGAGTCTCACCATCCACCAGTGACACCTAGCAGCATGTAGTGGCTACCCAGTAGAATAGAATGATGAACTTTTAGGTGCAGTTATCATGTGATACAGTCCTTCTATCGTGGATCCCTACAGGACGGAGGTCATGGATAACTCGTCAAACCCCTTCATCTGTCATATGTCAAGATTTATTCGACTTAAGTTTGAGAACGGAGAACTCTTTCTCCACTGTGCAATCTACCCCGGCCGAGGTCTTACGAACTCAGTCTTATAAATTACATAGGATCTCTCCTTATCTATCAAGGTCGATAGATTCCTTATAGATGCATACCCTACTCTTACAGTGAACCTACTGCAGCCAATCTACACTGCATGGATCCATATGGCTAGAGACCATATATATGTGCAGTCTGTTGACCCCCTAATGAATTTTGATGAATACAAAACACTAGAGTATAATTCCCTTTATATTAACAATTTATTTGAGGATTTTAGGTGTTTAACTAAGAATATTGTTAAGAATTGTCAAGGCATGTTCCCATATTTTTCAAGAATTTTTTGAAGATTTTTTGAGATGAAGAAAACAGATCAGGGACAGCCGAGACGTCTCCGGTTTGTCCCAGAGACGTCTCTGGCACGAAGAGGATGAATTGGCACGTCTGGAGACGTCCCCGACACCTGGCGAGGCATCTCGCAGGGTCGGAGTCGACTCCCGACTCTGCGGAGTTGACTCTCTCAGAGACGGCAGAAAGGCCGATTTCAAGGGATGCGCGCAAGTCGTCTCCGAAGGACGCGGAGTCGTCCCCACGCATAAAAAGCAAACTTTCCGAGACGTCCCCAGAAAGCGCGGAGTCGACTCTCTCAGGGGATTCCAGAGGACTTGTTTTTCGGTGATAAAACTGCGGAGTCGTCCTCGACGTCGCAGAGTCGTCTCCATGCAAAAAGCGCAAACATCCCGAGACGTCCCCGTAAAGTGCCGAGCCGACTCTCTCAGAAAAATAGAAAAACAAGCATTCAAGCTGTTCTTCTTCAGAGACGTCCCCGTAAAGCGCCGAGTCGACTCCAAACATCGTCAAAAAAATTTTTATACAGCCGAGACGTCTCGCGTTCAAGCGGAGACGTCTCCGGAGCGCCTGGGACGCGACTGACACGCTTTTGCAGGTTTGTTTGAATTTCAAACGGCTATATTTTTGTGTCTAACGGATCTATTGCTTGTAGGGCTATAAAAAGGAGCTTTTAAGTGCCTTTAAACAACTTCTCACCAACCAAACACAAGATCATTCAAGAGAGAAGAAAGAGAAAGAGGTTCAAGGGAGTTAGTGCTTTCAAGAGGAGAAATCAAGTGCATTCAAGCTTTTCCATCTGATTTCGTGCTCAACTACTCACTCCCACTCAGCATTCAAAGCTCGCATTCAAGCAAATGTGATCCACATCGGAAGAACCACCATCACCCACACTTCCAACGGCAAAAGGATTCTTCCGATTTTGTTGTTTTTCATTGATATATTCGCTTTCTTAAGAGCTTTCAAATCTTTTGTAAAACATTTGATTATTGTGCTTGTTTCAGTCAAGGGACTTGGAACAAGGGATAGGCGTCCCAAGCCTAGGTTAAATTGGGGGATTGTAGGGTTCGTTGTTAGCTCGGAGTAAAACAACGAGTTGGGTAGTGCACTCGCAAAACTATCGGACTGTAATCTGGAGGATTATAGTGAAATTCCCAAGAGGTCTTGGGGAGTGGATGTAGGTGCTGGGGTGCACTGAACCACTATATGTTTGTTGTGTTTGTGATGCTTTTTGTCATTGTCTAACTTGCTCACTTACTTACTTAGATAAATTGCTTGCTTAACTCTTATCCGCGCATCCTTTAGTTGCAAGCATATTCAATTTACTTAATCAAGTCTCATTCAATAAATCAAACTGTTGCTAAGTTTAAATTCCACTGTGCATCTATACAACTTAGCATAATTAATTGAAAAGTGTTAGAAGTAGCCTAAAAGTTTTAAAAGACCCAATTCACCCCCCCTCTTGGGTTGTATCTACTGGGCAACAAGTGGTATCAGAGCCGGTGCTCTATAATTTCTTGCCTTGTGTTTTTGACCTAACCGTCAAAGAGCCAAAGATCATGACAACTCAAATAGATAGTTTTCTAGGAGAGGGACAATTAATTGATAGACCTCCACTATTTAATGGCATAAACTATACACATTGGAAAGCACGCATGCGCGTTTTCATACAATCGCTTGATTATAATTTATGGAGCATTATAGTCAATGGAACACACACAAACACTAAACATAATGAGAAAATGGCTCAACAAAATTCAAAAGCCATGAACCTATTATATTGTGCATTAGATAGGAATGAGTTTAATTGCATATCTTCTTGCATAACTGCTAAAGACATGTGGAATATGCTAGAGGCTAAATATGAAAGCACTAACATTTTTAGTGAATCTGAAATTAGCTTTAAAGAAAAAGAGAGACAAGGTGATATTGAAACCTATGCCTTGTGGCACACAAGGACGAGGTATGTATTGAAATGCAAAGTGTCTCCTCTTCTGAATATGAAGTATATGATAAACTTGAAAATGATTTTACACTTGATGAGTTACATGATGCATTTCTTGATCTAATGAAAGAACATAAGAAACTCATTTGTAAAAACAAGAACCTAAAGAATGAAAAGAAAATCCTAGTAAATGAAACTGAAATCTTAATTAAGGAAAATAAAGAACTAAATCAGAAAAACCAACTTCTCACTGAAAGCCATGATAAACTTAAGAAAAATAATGAATTGCTTTCAGAAGATAACAAAAGATTAACTAAAGAAGTTGACAAATTAAAACCTGTTGTTGAAAGATTTACTTTGAGCTCTGAAAAGTTGAATCTAATGATAAATAATCAAAGAGCTGAATTTGATAATATTGGATTGGGATGTCAACCTTGGTACACCCAAAAATCTTTCAAGCATATGTTTGTTAAAACAGTTTCTAATCATTTTAAAATAGATTCTTATAATGCTGATAAACAGGAACAAAGCTTATGCAAAATCTCTTCTGTTCCTAAATCTGTACATTACAAATTTGATAAACCTAAAAGGCAAAAACAGAAAACTGAAGGGTTATCTGCCACTCATGTTAAATCCATGTTTGTTAAATTTAATAAGAAGATGCAGAAATACACTTCTTGTAGTCCTAAAATCTGCAAGCCTATGGACAAAGTAGCTATTAAGAAAATATGGGTTCCAAAAGGAACAATAATAGCTAACCTGCAAGGACCCAAAAGAGCTTGGGTTCCTAAGTTGAAAATCTAAATATTTTTTGCAGGTGTGTCTAGCACTCAAGGCTCCAACAAAAGATGTTAAATTGGACATTGGGTGCTCTAGACATATATTAAAGAATGAAACTTAAAATATACTTAAGAAAAGTGACTAAAATGGAAGAAATAATGAAATTAGTAATTCTTGCATCCTCTCATACTGAAATTGTTTTATTAGTTGATTAAAACATAACTTGCAAGTATTAATCATTCTTTTCTTGTGATATAAGTGATATTTCTGATATGAAAAGAAAATATATCCAAATCACTCCATCTTTCTAGATTATGCTTTACTTATAGATGGATAATTTGGTAAATCAATTCTCCTAAGAATAACTCTATGAATTCTCTATATGCTTGACTGAGAGTTTTTATCCATGGCATTATTGTTCATTGATCATAGATATGAAAATGTGTACTTGGTATATCTTTGAATATATGCATTATAAATACTATGATCAAAGAATTTTTTTTGGCATATAAAATTAACTTATGCTAGTATGGACCTAATCTCCAAAGATCTTGTCATTGGTTTACTTAGATTATCTTCTGCAAGATCAAAGTTTGCTATGCATGTTAACTAAGGAAACAAACAAGAATCAATTTCTAAATCTAAAGATGTTGTTTCCATCACTAAGTTTTCACAAGCTTACATTGGATTTGTTCTTGGCAAGTAAAATTAAAGTATTTTCTGCATTTGCTAAATCTTGTGAAAGGGATCAAATAAAAAAGATTTGCAAACTATGAAAGTAAAAGAAGTATCATGGCATAGTCTTGAAAACCAATTTTTTATTAAGTTGTGCACAGAAAATAATGTTGAATACAATTGTTTCTGCACCAAGAACACCATAAGTAAAATAGGATTAATAGAATCCTTGAAGAAATGAAAAAGGCAATCATGTATGATCGTCATCTACTTAAATGATTTTTTTTTTAAAGCTATCATCATTGCTTGTCATATATATGGTTTCTATTAGATCTATTTTTGATGAAAACTCCATTTGATCTTCTGAAAAATAGAAAATGATCTGTTGCATATCTTTCATATTTTTCAGTAGTATATGTTATGCTTGATATGGTTTCTTGAAAATAATGCCAAATCTGATAAAGATATTTCTATCTTTGGATATCATTCATCAAGCAATGCATATAGAACATTCATGAAAAGATTCTAGTTGTAGAAATATGAACTCATTTTATTCTTTATGAGACTAATGATTTATTATCAAGATACTAAAATTAAATTATATATGTATATGGTTAATCTTTTACATATAACAATCTGAAAACTTGTTAATAATTAGAACCAAATTGAGTTTTTCAGAAATACACTTAATGAAGTAAAATTGATGATTACTAAAAGACTAAATTAAGAAAAGATGAAATAGATCTTGATGAAATTCTTGCATGATTAGAAGTAAAGATCACCATTATCATTTGCTTGCTTTATGAGTTTTATATATTATCAAATGAATGTGTAGAATGCACTCCTAGCTGCTTATTTTATTAAAGAAGATATATGTTAAATAACCACCATATTTGAAAACACTCATTACAAATATGATAAAGCAATATATGATTTGGAACAAGCATCAAAAGCATGATATAAAAGCTTGAGTAACCTTTTTGATAGAAAGTAATAGTGATAAATCTATGCATCAAAAATAAGAATTTGTGATATCTTATTTGCTTAAAGTATACATTGATGACATCATCTTTGGTTCTACAAACGAGGATTTATATGAAGATTTTACTAAGCTCATGCAAGGTGAGTTTGAAATATGTATGATGAATGAATTAACATTTTCTCTCAAACTCCAAATTAAGAGAAACAAGAAAGAGGATCTTCATTGACCAAAGTTAGTCCACAAGAAAACTCTTATAGAAGATTGGCATGAAGAAGGTATTCTATGACCTCATCTTGTAGAATTAGAGAAGGATGAGCAAGGTAGATCTATTGTTTTTAAAAGGCTGTATTGAAGCATGATAGAATACTTATTTTATCATACAGCTAGTAGACCAGATTGTATGCTCATTATGTGCAAGATTTCAATCTAACTCTAATGAATCATAATTTATTGATAACAAATAAATCATAATCTGAATTTTGATAGAAACAACTGTTTAAGATAAGTTGATTAAAACTTAGCTAGCGTGTCTTAGTGATAATTATCTTAAGCAAATAAAATCTAAACTAAATTATTTTTGAAAATAAGAAATTGATTTGACCTTGATAAATCTTCCTATTGCCTCACATGCTTGTCCTTGAACCATCTTGGTTAATGAAACTATCTCTTTAGTTCAAGTGATATGTGCTTGCTTATATTTAGGCAATGTCTTGAGTAAAGTGACTCAATATTTAACTATTGTCAATATTCAACTATTGAGTCATCTAGTTAAAAATATGTTGGAAGAATGTTTTGTATCTTGAAGAAACTAATGACTTTCCTTCTAGAAAGAAAAGAATTTTGCTAATAATGCAGGATCCTTGAGCAAGAAAATGAGAGATTTCAACTTGAAGGATATCTCCATGTAAGATACGACAAACATTCGCATGCAAACAAGAGAGAGGACTTTCTTCAGCCAAAAGTTTATACATAAGAAATCTAGTAGGTATTTGACTTGAAGAATGCAGAATGATTCGCTAATTTTAGATACCTCTCTTATAAATTAGCTGAGCAAAGTCATTAACTTAAATCTTACTATGGCATGATTAAAGTCTTTAATTATTAATTTCTTGATATCATGTCTATATATGTATTGATTGACTTATGCTTTTATAAATTGGTTCATGGTTTGCCCAAACTAAAATATATCTTTGCCTATATCATAACCATGAATTACACAAGTTTATGCTTAAAATTTTGATTTAAAATAACTTGTGAGAAGCTATGAATCCTTGAGCATAATGAAAATGTTGTTTGCATGATATACATCTATATGATACATAAGATTATTTCTTTATTCTGCTCTTTCATGTAAATTACTTGAGAATAACAAAAAGAGAGAGAGATAAAGAAAAGAAATTGGACATTATTCAAGAGAAGTAAAATCTAAGTAAAGGCAAATACTCCAATCTTAAGGAAAAACAAAACAAGCATAATATATTCGGCACATTTGTGAGACTTGTGTGAGTATTCTTTTGGAAGGATAAAATCCATAATGAATTACACTTAAATAGAGAGAATTTGAAGTAAATATTTTAACCTTTCTATATTGCTCATCATAGGGATGGTGCCAATGGGGAGGCTAGTGGTAGTATCCGGCACTATTTGACCCAACTATTCGGTGTAGGGTATATTAGGGACGACACAAGAGAGAGGCTAGTGGTAGTACCTCGTGCCCCTTCCAACTCCACCGGATAGGGAGCAAATAGAGTATAGAGCATAAGAAAGTAAAAATGAAAGACAAAGTAAATAAAAGTATATAAGAAGACTCAAGTCAAATTTTTAATCACTTGAAAACACATTTTAAGGATAAAATCAGTGTAAAATTATATTTAAATAGGGGGAGTTTATTTGAAAAGAATTGATTTTGATCATTGACATGCTTTTTCTTAATATTTTAATGCATGACTTAACACATGATATATTTTGCATGTGGCATGATGTTCTGAATTATGGATTCTCAATATTTTGTAATGCTCCATGCTTGGATAATTTGATTGAATGTTTGAAATACTATATGAAGTTATTTTATGGTATTATTGAAAAGAAATTTTAAATTTGTCATTCACAATCATCTTTGAAATCTGAAAGTTGAATAAATTTGTAAAAAGGAGAAGAGAAGTATATCTCTAATTAGGCAAAATGAATTGATTTTGTTTTATCTTTCAACTTGCCTAACCTTCGTATATAATGTTCTAATTCATACCAAAACTCAACATAAATACAAATATTCTGAATATGCTCTTATATGTTTGAAATATGTATTTTCAATAGTAATGATTTAAGATGAGCTACAATGTGGAAGATACATATCTCAAATTATGATTTTGAAAGCCTCTATTGAAAATCTTTATGAAATTCAGAATCTGATTTTGTATAAAAGCTTAAACTCAATATGATTTCTAGATAAAAACTACAGTTTAAGAAAAATAGAGAAATTCTGATGCCTTGATTGTTTGCCCCGATACGCATCTGAAACATATCATTTCTTATCTTTAAAGTGTACTAATATTGGTCCAAATAATGTGTCTTTCGATGATCTTGATTGCAAATAAAAAAATTTCTAAATATATGATTTTATTTTGATATTAAAAGATCTATTGTGCTTCATGTATACATTGCTGAAAAACTATGATTAAGAATTTGAGTTCTATAAATATATATACCTCAATGATCATCTATATGTTTTTCTCTCCTACACTCTTAAAGACTTCCATCAGAATATATATAGAGTGAATGATCTTAAAGCTAGAAATATTTCAGCTCACTCAAATGATTCTAAAAGAAAGAAAATGTAAATGCTTTTGAAAGAAACTGAGCTTCAAATGAATCATTTTCTGATTAATATTTCTATACATTTTCTCTAAGATTAAGAGAAAGCATAACTTGTTCTTGAAGGATTAGAAAGAGTAATTGCTACAAAATTTTGAATAACACTAGATTATTCTACATTCTCGATATCATAGAATTTCAGTTTTATTCACGTTTATCACTAAAATCTAAAATTCAACAATAGAAAAGAATGATTAAAGAAGAATGCATCTTTTGAGGGGGAGCTTTAGATATTCAGTATCTCATACCTTCATTTTTATGGATTGATTTTGATGAACCTCCTTATATTGCAAGACTTGCTTTAATTATATAATAAGTTTATACCTTGAGATGTGTTCTATAAAGGTTGTCTTATCTCAAACATTGAGTCTTATGAAAATAAGCTGAAACTTATAGAAAATATATTTGTTTTGAGATTGACAATTTTATTGAACATTATCTTCAAATTCTAAACTCTTAAATGGAATGATCAATTGAGGGGGAGAAAGAAAATCTCAGAAGGAGAGATCTTATGGAACTTAATCGCATAAATCCATAACTAAAGGAGAGAGAAAGAATACTAAATAAAAAGTGATCCTAATACTCTCCAATATGTATCATCTGAAATTTAAATCTGAAAATCTTTATGATACACCTTGAGGCTTGTTAATTGGATAATATATCTTATGCATAAAAGAACTTTGAAGTCATTAAGAATTAATGATCCAACATGATGATATGTTTTTCAAGTATATAAGTTTTGATCTTATACTCTAAAAATTAATTAAATTGCTCTCATGTTGATAAAATACTTAATATATTGGGCAAAAGATCTTAAATGAACAAGTTTTCATACTTATTATTGAAGAGAGGTTAAATTTCCATTCGTGCTTTCCTTGAATATCATTTGTGGTACTTCTTGAATTAACTTAAGAAAGATTCCATCTACACTTGAGTTGAAAACTATCCTTGGAATCACATTAGATGTGCTCTCATCATAATTTGCTCTGAAATTATCCGAAATGGCTCTGATCTATGCTCATTTATCTTTTTCTAACGTTATTGCCTTGAGCATTCTTATCTTTGTGCTTAATGATTCACTATCTTTTTGATATTGTCAAAAAGGGGGAGAAATATCTGAGTATATGCTCATAATGCTTTATGTGTTGCATTTACTCCAAGTTTTGTCAAAAAGGGGGAGTAGAACCAATATGGAATGCAAAATGCAAAATTTAAACTCATACTTGAAATTTTAATTAGAATCAACAAAATGAAAAGATAAAATTGAAGAATATTGGCTTTAAGACAATTGTCCTTCTGGAAAAGAAAGGGGGAGTCAAAAGTATTTGGTTTTTAATTGTTGTTAGCATCAATATTTCATTAATTTATACTTTAACTTGATTCAAATCTAAAAGTGATAGATGATATGCCAAAATTGCTCAAAGAGCTACTAAGATCAACACTTATGCATAAGGATAGAACTGACAGTTGACTATATTGAATTATGCATACTGTATCTGAAAGAGTAGATGCCCTATAAGCTAATCATTTGATGGGTTTCTCTTTGTAATCCTCCAAATCATGTACTTTGACACTCGATATATATCAATAAAGGCATTGTGTTTCATCATTTGCTGCTTATCTATTTTATTATTGGATGATGAACCCCATAAATTAGGACATTGATTTTAGGGTTATGATGAGATTATACCAGTGAGACCTAAAATCCTAAAATCCTAATTTAGAATATTCCCAGTCAAATTGGTATATTGAGTCGGGGATCAATATTACCGGAAAGACTGGCACATCTTATGTATGCTCAATGTAGAGGGTGATTGATCTCACAATCACTTGTGTCAGACACTAATACAAAGATGTGGGTGCTCATTAGAGGAATGAGTTCACTGAAATGACCAGCCATGAGAACATCTTATGGATTCTTACTTAATTATCAAAAGATGGTTCTCATAGTGGGAGTTGTGCAAGTGATCCTTAGACCTGAGATCACCATGGTACCTTGTGCACTTGAAGCTATATTTTGGTTTACCCTCATTCACGACATTGCGTTGTGTACGGGGTATTCTGGATATGGTGGATTTTGTACGAAGGTTGTGAGTAGGTCAACAAGGAATCAGTCACTTCTAGTAAGAGAAGGTAACATCCTACTTACTCTAATCTTATGATGATTCAAGAAGCCTTTGATCAAAGCAAAATGAATATTAGAAAGAGTTTCTAATGTTTCATTGTTTGAATTATCATATAAAAGATTGAGAGAGACATGAATAAGTGATTGAGTTTGATATTGATCCATACTCGAGCACTTATTCAGGATGTAGTATGACTGAGGGATTGAATTGCACAGTAACTTTCCACTGAAGGGTATGTTTGGATTTGTCCAATACATTCCTCATCTTCCGGGTAGACATGATACGTTGCTAGACGTCAATCATGTCTTGTGGGTTGATCGGATCAAAGAGTTTGATTAGATCAAAGCATCAGAAAGGTTCTGATTGCTAAGTCAGGTTTAGCACTAAATTGAACCTAAATTGGATTAGAGGTATTCTAATCAGGTTAGGTCAACTTGCACCTGCACCTACTGCTGGCTAAGATAAGGAACCCAATGGGTCACACACAAGGGAATTGATCAAGGGTCTAATTGGATTAGATCATGTTTGCAAGATGAACATGCTAGCACGTGTTGCAAACCCTAGCTCCTGATTCAAATTAAATTCGAATATGATTCTTAGATTTGGTTGATCTAATATGATTAGATCATGACCTAATATGGGTTAGCCAAGAGTTGAAACCCATTTGGCTTTAATTAGACCTGATTTGATTAGGTTTAATGTTTTCTTTAAGTTGGTTAAACCCAATTGGATTGGGTTTGATAGGGCCTTCACTTCTGGACCATTGGATCGCTTCCTGGATGAAGGATCTGGTCCACTGGTTGGCGCCTTCATCTGGACCATTGGATGGCTTCCTGGATGAAGGATCTGGTCCACTGGTTAGCGCCTGAATCTGGACCACTGGATGGCTCTCTGGATGAAAGATCTGGACCGTTGCTCAGCGCCTGAATCTGGACCACTGGATGGCTCTCTGGATGAAAGATCTGGACCGTTGCTCAGCGCCTGAATCTGGACCATCGGTGATGGCATCTTACTTCTGGACCATTGGATGGCACCCTGGATGATGATGTCTTGATCTGGACCATTAGATGGCACCTAGATCTGGACCATTGGCTTTGGTTCACTGCATTTGGGCCCTTGGATCATCAGGATTTAAGAGGGAGATGTGAGAAAGAAGTTGATACACCCTTCTCCTTAGCACCCCATCATGATGGGATGCATCTCTTGGCACATGCCTCATCATGATGAGGTGTGTGGATGGGATGCATCCCTTTATGATGCATCCCTCCATCTCTTATAAATAAGGAGGTGCCTTGGGGTTCTAAAGATCATCCAAGAAAAAGCCTCTCCTTCTCTCTCCCTTATCCCTTCTTTCTTACAAGCCTCTCTCTTTTGTCCTAACCCAAGACAAGAGGGTCTTCTTTAGGACAAAAAGGCTAGTGAATGTTTTAAAGGTAGAAAGGAAGAAGGAAGTGAAGGAAAATCAGCCAATTAAATCCTTTGGAAGGATTGAACAATTAGAATCAAGTTTTGGTGGAGCTAGAGTCTTGAACCCATTCCTGTGTGGATCAACATCGGAGGGTGAACATTTGGGCACCTTAGGACATCTTCAGATATATTGGATATAGCGTGATAGGTATTCTTCTATACCAAGATTATATTTTCTATATTATTTGGTTATACTATTAAGGCGATCTTGGCTTATTAGGGTTTCATATAATGGGTTTTATAAGAAAATTTTATAATCCCGTATCTTCCGCTGCGCCCTAGGGCACTGGAAAACCCTAACAGTGGTATCAGAGCCACCCTTAATCAGTTTAACCAAATGATAATACATGCTATTATCTTGATGCTATGAGATAGCTAGGTTGTTTGTATGCATGATTAGTTTATGCTATGAGATAGTGTTATATTCATGTTGTAGCACAGTATAATTGCTAGTACTAAATTATAGAATATGCAATGAGACCAATATAGTAGTATGAAAACTTTGGGCTGACCCATTCTGGAACAATCGACTCAGTTGGTGTCTAGGAAGGAAGCCACAGGTGGTTACTTAATTAGGACCTCACTCTCTGAGTGAGGGGTGCCTCCCACCTGCTTTCCTGGCCAATTATTTGATTGTCCTTTATGGTTGAGCTTAATGTTAGTAAGATACTATTATTTGAAAGCCCTCACTAAATTCATAATTAAGTCGTAGTGTTAATTGCTTTAAGCTGAGCCATTCTGAATCAATTGACTAAGTTGGTGTCTAGGAAAGAGGCTACAGGTGGTTATTTAATTAGGACCTTACTAAGTAAGGAGAGCCTCCCATCTGCTTACCTGGCCAACTATTTGATTGACCTCCATGGAAAAGCTAATTGCTGATATAACACTATAAAGGTCCTTCCTTCATGCTTAGATATTATTATGTCAATATCTACGCTAGCTTGTTGTGATTCCCACAAGGCTAGTATTAGGGATTGATATTGTAATATCTTGGTGCATATGATGCATATGGCATATTTTAATATGTTGCCTTGTTGTGATTCCCACAAGGGCAGCATTATTCAAATATGACTGTATAAAAATGAAGGGTTTGACTTAACTAGACACAATAGTTTGTTGTGATTCCCACAAGACTATATGTGTGCTAGAGGACAGAATAAAGTTGGGAATTGCATGGGATGCAATTGGAAAGAGTTTCCTACCTTTGAACTTATAAGGGCTTGTTGTGATTCCCACAAGGTCTTTTATAAGGAATTTGGATCTCAACCCCACTAAGAAAATTAGTATTTTCTCGTTCATCATACTTGAGGGTTATGACATTCGATAAAAATAGTGGGAGTAACAATTAGATAGAAGTCCTTGTCTGATTGAATACATGTCATCATGATTGGTCTGCTTATATTAGTGTTCTTTGTAATTATAGATTAATTCTGCAAAAATGGCATCTTCACTCTCACTTAGAGGTATCTTAGATACAAACAAATTGACTGGTCCCAACTATGTGGATTGGTTGAGAAATTTAAAGATTGTTCTCACACAAGAAAAACTTTCCTACATTCTTGAAACCCCTGACCTAGGGTCAGCAGGGGAAGATGCAACTGAGGAGGAATTGGCCACATATCGTATGTGGAAAAATGACAGTTTGACTGTCAAATGTATCATGCTTGCTTCTATGAATAATGAATTGCAGAGGCAGCATGATAGCATGGATACTCACTCCATACTCCTTAACTTAAAGGAGCTATATGGTGAGCAGAGCAGAACTGCTAGATATGAGATATCTAAACAGTTGTTCCGTGCTAGAATGATCGAGGGATCGTCTGTGCAAGACCACTGTTTAAAGGTTATAGACTTAATCACTCGATTAAGTCAACTTGGTTTTGCTATGGACAGTGAGCTCAGTCAGGATTTGATCCTGCAATCACTACCCGACTCATTCTCGCAGTTTGTCGTGAATTATCACATGAACAAACTGAATTCCTCCCTGCCTGAGCTTCTAAATATGCTGAAAACAGCAGAGTCTCACATCAAGAAGGACAAGGGTCCGATCCTTCTTGTTGGTGAGAGCTCAAAGAAGAAGTCGGGCAACAAGGGTTCAAAGAAAAAACTAAACCCTAAGAGTCGCATCAAAAAGAAGAAGGGAAAGAAAATCTCTGGACCCGGTACCTGTTTCCACTGTGGCAAGACGGGGCATTGGAAAAGGAACTGCAAGAGCTTTCTTGCAAGTGTGAAGCCTGATGCAAGTGTTGCATCAAAAGGTATGTTTTTATTACATGCCAATATGACATTAAGTTCTTCTGATTCTAATTCATGGGTATTGGATACCGGTTGTGGTTCTCACATATGCAAATCTTTGCATGGACTGCAGAAAATTAGAAGACTGAAGAAAGGTGACTTCGAGCTATATGGCGCTGGAGGAGAATCCATCCAGGCTGAAGCTATTGGCACCTACATACTGGAGCTACCCTCCGGAAAGTTCTTGAAGCTAGAAGACTGTTATTTTATGCCAAAAATCATTAGAAATGTAATTTCAATTCCTTTGTTGCTTAAGAAAAAATTCGAAATAAATGGAAAGAGCAATGGTTGCTCTATTTCTTTATCTAATGAGTATTATTGTCATGGCATTATGGAAAATGGTCTTTTAGTATTATGTCTTAATAATGTTATGTTTCATATTGGCAAAGATAATAAAAGAAAAAGAGAAAATATTAATAATACCCTCCTCTGGCATTACCGATTAGGTCATATTAGTGAGACAAGGTTACATAAGTTGTATAAAGATAAATTCTTTGACCCTTATGATTTTGAATCATTAGGAACTTGTGAATCTTGTCTTATGGGTAAAATGACCAAGTCTCCATTCTCGGGACATGGAGAAAGGGCAAGTGAGTTGTTAGAACTCGTACACACTGATGTGTGCGGTCCTATGTCAACTCAAGCTAGAGATGGATACTCTTACTTCATCACATTTACTGATGACTTATCAAGGTTCGGTTTTGTGTATCTAATGAAACATAAATCCGAAGCCTTTGATAAATTTAAAGAGTATCAAAGTATGGTCGAAAAACAAACTGGAAAGTGTATTAAAATCCTTCGATCTGATCGAGGAGGAGAATACCTTTCTAGTGAATTTTTAGACTATCTTAAATTAAAGGGTATACTCTCTGAATGGACACCTCCATATACGCCACAATTAAATGGTGTAGCTGAAAGAAGGAATCGTACCTTATTAGATATGGTACGGTCCATGATGTGCTTCACAAATCTTCCAATTTCCTTCTGGGGACATGCCCTAGAAACTGCTGCATTACTATTAAATAGAGTACCATCTAAGTCTGTATCTAGCACTCCATATGAGATATGGAAAGGAAAGAAACCTAATCTTAAGTATCTTAAGATATGGGGTTGTCATGCTTATGTCAAAAGAAATTTTGGACATAAGCTAAGTGCTAGATCGGACAAATGTATATTTGTAGGTTATCCTAAAGACAGTTTAGGATATATCTTCTATAATCCTACCGAACAAAAGGTATTTGTTGCTAGGCATGCCACTTTCTTGGAAAAAGAGTTTTTTTTAGAAAAGGGCAAGGATAGAAGAATTGAACTTGATGAAGTTCAAGACCTACAAGGTGAGACACATAATAATCCTCAACCAGATGTACCCATGGAAGAGGTACAACCACTACACACTACTCCTCTCCGAAGGTTAGAAAGAGTGCGAAATGCACCTGAGAGGTATGGATTTATCATTGAGAATGATGAAGGCCACATCGTTGATAACGATGACCCTCTGACCTATTCGGAAGCTGTCAAGAGTAGGGACTCTGACAGATGGTTGGACGCCATGAAATCCGAGATAGATTCTATGTATACAAACCAAGTGTGGACTTTGGTTGATGCACCTGAGGGAGTGATTCCAATAGGGTGCAAATGGGTATACAAGAAGAAGATAGGAGCTGATGGCCAAGTAGAAACCTACAAGGCCAGGCTAGTGGCAAAAGGTTTCAGGCAAAAACAAGGCATTGATTATGATGAAACTTTTTCGCCAGTAGCTATGCTCAAATCTATTCGGATTATGCTTGCTATAGCTGCATACTATGATTATGAGATCTGGCAGATGGATGTCAAAACCGCCTTCCTTAATGGTCACCTTGAGGAAGAGGTCTATATGACACAGCCAGAGGGATTTGTCTCAAGAGGGAGAGCAAATCAAGTATGTAGGCTTAAGAAATCCATTTATGGATTAAAGCAGGCATCTAGAAGTTGGAACATCCATTTTGACATGATAGTCAAAGAGTTTGGCTTCATTAAAAATATAGATGAACCTTGTGTGTACAAGAAGACTAGTGGGAGTGCTATTGTCTTCTTGATATTATATGTGGACGATATATTGGTCATTGGAAATGATGTTCCAATGATGCAATCGGTCAAGACTTGGTTATCAAAGAAATTTTCCATGAAAGACTTGGGTGAAGCATCCTATATACTTGGTATAAGGATCTATAGAGATAGATCTAAAAGGATGCTAGGTTTGTCCCAGTCTAGGTACATTGATAATGTGCTGAAGAGGTTCAACATGGATGGAAGTAAGAAAGGTTTCTTACCCATAGGACATGGCATACAACTCTCTAGGAAGATGTCTCCTAAGACATCTGAAGAGAGGAATAGAATGAGTTCTATTCCCTATGCTTCGGCAGTAGGGTCGATCATGTATGCTATGTTATGTACCAGGCCTGATGTAGCTTATGCCTTGGGTATGGTAAGTAGATTTCAGGCAGATCCCGGGGAGGATCATTGGAAAATTGTGAAAAGCATTCTCAAATACTTGAGAAGGACTAGAGATGTTTTTCTGATTTATGGAGGATCAGAATTGAAACTAGAAGGCTATTCAGATTCTAGCTTTCAATCTGATCCAGATGATAGCAAGTCAATCTCTGGATATATCTTCACTTTGAATGGTGGAGCTGTGAGTTGGAAAAGTTCCAAACAGCAAACTGTAGCTGACTCAACCACTGAGGCAGAATACATAGCTGTTAGTGAAGCTGCTAAGGAAGCAGTCTGGATGAAGAAGTTCATCACAGAGCTGGGTGTAGTTCCTGAGATTGTCGGACCAGTCCCAGTTTATTGCGATAACACTGGAGCAGTTGCACAGGCTAAGGAACCAAGGTCTCATCATAGATCCAAGCACATTTTGAGACGCTTCCATCTTGTTCGAGAGATAATCGAAAGACAAGACGTCAAGATTGAACGAGTAGACACAAAGAACAATATAGCAGACCCATTTACTAAAGCTCTACCACAGCAGCAATTCAATCGTCACCTCGATTGTATGGGGTTAAAATATAAGGGCGATTGGCTTTAGTGCAAGTGGGAGATTGAAAGAGTAGATGCCCTATAAGCCAATCATTTGATGGATTTCTCTTTGTAATCCTCCAAATCATGTACTTTGACACTCGATATATATCAATAAAGGCATTGTGTTTCATCATTTGCTGCTTATCTATTTTATTATTGGATGATGAACCCCATAAATTAGGACATTGATTTTAGGGTTATGATGAGATTATACCAGTGAGACCTAAAATCCTAAAATCCTAATTTAGAATATTCCTAGTCAAATTGGTATATTGAGTCGGGGATCAATATTACCGGAAAGACTGGCACATCTTATGTATGCTCAATGTAGAGGGTGATTGATCTCACAATCACTTGTGTCAGACACTAATACAAAGATGTGGGTGCTCATTAGAGGAATGAGTTCACTGAAATGACCAGCCATGAGAACATCTTATGGATTCTTACTTAATTATCAAAAGATGGTTCTCATAGTGGGAGTTGTGCAAGTGATCCTTAGACCTGAGATCACCATGGTACCTTGTGCACTTGAAGCTATATTTTGGTTTACCCTCATTCACGACATTGCGTTGTGTACGGGGTATTCTGGATATGGTGGATTTTGTACGAAGGTTGTGAGTAGGTCAACAAGGAATCAGTCACTTCTAGTAAGAGAAGGTAACATCCTACTTACTCTAATCTTATGATGATTCAAGAAGCCTTTGATCAAAGCAAAATGAATATTAGAAAGAGTTTCTAATGTTTCATTGTTTGAATTATCATATAAAAGATTGAGAGAGACATGAATAAGTGATTGAGTTTGATATTGATCCATACTCGAGCACTTATTCAGGATGTAGTATGACTGAGGGATTGAATTGCACAGTAACTTTCCACTGAAGGGTATGTTTGGATTTGTCCAATACATTCCTCATCTTCCGGGTAGACATGATACGTTGCTAGACGTCAATCATGTCTTGTGGGTTGATCGGATCAAAGAGTTTGATTAGATCAAAGCATCAGAAAGGTTCTGATTGCTAAGTCAGGTTTAGCACTAAATTGAACCTAAATTGGATTAGAGGTATTCTAATCAGGTTAGGTCAACTTGCACCTGCACCTACTGCTGGCTAAGATAAGGAACCCAATGGGTCACACACAAGGGAATTGATCAAGGGTCTAATTGGATTAGATCATGTTTGCAAGATGAACATGCTAGCACGTGTTGCAAACCCTAGCTCCTGATTCAAATTAAATTCGAATATGATTCTTAGATTTGGTTGATCTAATATGATTAGATCATGACCTAATATGGGTTAGCCAAGAGTTGAAACCCATTTGGCTTTAATTAGACCTGATTTGATTAGGTTTAATGTTTTCTTTAAGTTGGTTAAACCCAATTGGATTGGGTTTGATAGGGCCTTCACTTCTGGACCATTGGATCGCTTCCTGGATGAAGGATCTGGTCCACTGGTTGGCGCCTTCATCTGGACCATTGGATGGCTTCCTGGATGAAGGATCTGGTCCACTGGTTAGCGCCTGAATCTGGACCACTGGATGGCTCTCTGGATGAAAGATCTGGACCGTTGCTCAGCGCCTGAATCTGGACCACTGGATGGCTCTCTGGATGAAAGATCTGGACCGTTGCTCAGCGCCTGAATCTGGACCATCGGTGATGGCATCTTACTTCTGGACCATTGGATGGCACCCTGGATGATGATGTCTTGATCTGGACCATTAGATGGCACCTAGATCTGGACCATTGGCTTTGGTTCACTGCATTTGGGCCCTTGGATCATCAGGATTTAAGAGGGAGATGTGAGAAAGAAGTTGATACACCCTTCTCCTTAGCACCCCATCATGATGGGATGCATCTCTTGGCACATGCCTCATCATGATGAGGTGTGTGGATGGGATGCATCCCTTTATGATGCATCCCTCCATCTCTTATAAATAAGGAGGTGCCTTGGGGTTCTAAAGATCATCCAAGAAAAAGCCTCTCCTTCTCTCTCCCTTATCCCTTCTTTCTTACAAGCCTCTCTCTTTTGTCCTAACCCAAGACAAGAGGGTCTTCTTTAGGACAAAAAGGCTAGTGAATGTTTTAAAGGTAGAAAGGAAGAAGGAAGTGAAGGAAAATCAGCCAATTAAATCCTTTGGAAGGATTGAACAATTAGAATCAAGTTTTGGTGGAGCTAGAGTCTTGAACCCATTCCTGTGTGGATCAACATCGGAGGGTGAACATTTGGGCACCTTAGGACATCTTCAGATATATTGGATATAGCGTGATAGGTATTCTTCTATACCAAGATTATATTTTCTATATTATTTGGTTATACTATTAAGGCGATCTTGGCTTATTAGGGTTTCATATAATGGGTTTTATAAGAAAATTTTATAATCCCGTATCTTCCGCTGCGCCCTAGGGCACTGGAAAACCCTAACAGTATCTAGCTCTAACCAAAACACAATAATTGTACATCTGATCAAATACTGTGTATATGTTTAAATTTTAAATTTTGCATATACTCAGTGTTTTGTCATCATCAAAAAGGGAGAGATTGTTGACCCCCTAATGGATTTTGATGAATACAAAACACTAGAGTATAATTCCCTTTATATTAACAATTTATTTGAGGATTTTAGGTGTTTAACTAAGAATATTGTTAAGAATTGTCAAGGCATGTTCCCATATTTTTCAAGAATTTTTTGAAGATTTTTTGAGATGAAGAAAACAGATCAGGGACAGCCGAGACGTCTCCGGTTTGTCCCAGAGATGTCTCTGGCACGAAGAGGATGAATTGGCACGTCTGGAGACGTCCCCGACACCTGGCGAGGCATCTCGCAGGGTCGGAGTCGACTCCCGACTCTGCGGAGTCGACTCTCTCAGAGACGGTAGAAAGGCCGATTTCAAGGGATGCGCGCGAGTCGTCTCCGAAGGATGCGGAGTCGTCCCCACGCATAAAAAGCAAACTTCCCGAGACGTCCCCAGAAAGCGCGGAGTCGACTCTCTCAGGGGATTCCAGAGGAATTGTTTTTCGGTGATAAAACTGCGGAGTCGTCCCCGACGTCGCGGAGTCGTCTCCATGCAAAAAGCGCAAACATCCCGAGACGTCCCCGTAAAGTGCCGAGCCGACTCTCTCAGAAAAACAAAAAAACAAGCATTCAAGCTGTTCTTCTTCAGAGATGTCCCCGTAAAGCGCCGAGTCGACTCCAAACATCGTCAAAAAAATTTTTATACAGCCGAGACGTCTCGCGTTCAAGCAGAGACGTCTCCGGAGCGCCTGGGACGCGACTGACACACTTTTGCAGGTTTGTTTGAATTTCAAACGGCTATATTTTTATGTCTAACGGATCTATTGCTTGTAAGGCTATAAAAAGGAGCTTTTAAGTGCCTTTAAACAACTTCTCACCAACCAAACACAAGATCATTCAAGAGAGAAGAAAGAGAAAGAGGTTCAAGGGAGTTAGTGCTTTCAAGAGGAGAAATCAAGTGCATCAAGCTTTTCCATCTGATTTCGTGCTCAACTACTCACTCCCACTCAGCATTCAAAGCTCGCATTCAAGCAAACGTGATCCACATCGGAAGAACCACCATCACCCATGCTTCCAACGGCAAAAAGGGTTCTTCCGGTTTTGTTGTTTTTCATTGATATATTCGCTTTCTTAAGAGCTTTCAAATCTTTTGTAAAACATTTGATTATTGTGCTTGTTCCAGTCAAGGAACTTGGAACAAGGGATAAGCGTCCCAAGCCTAGGTTAAATTGGGGGATTGTAGGGTTCGTTGTTAGCCTGGAGTAAAACAACGAGTTGGGTAGTGCACTCGCAAAACTACCGGACTGTAATCTGGAGGATTATAGTGAAATTCCCAAGAGGTCTTGGGGAGTGGATGTAGGTGCTGGGGTGCACTGAACCACTATATGTTTGTTGTGTTTGTGATGCTTTTTGTCATTGTCTAACTTGCTCACTTACTTACTTAGATAAATTGCTTGCTTAACTCTTATCCGCGCATCCTTTAGTTGCAAGCATATTCAATTTACTTAATCAAGTCTCATTCAATAAATCAAACTGTTGCTAAGTTTAAATTCCACTGTGCATCTATACAACTTAGCATAATTAATTGAAAAGTGTTAGAAGTAGCCTAAAAGTTTTAAAAGACCCAATTCACCCCCCCCTCTTGGGTTGTATCTACTGGGCAACACAGTCAAACTACAATAACCTCACTGTGAGTAGCCGAAGCATCGCAGGTCAAAGGACCAGTCACACTACTGCAACATCAAGCAAGTCACTGACGAGTGGATAGACATCCAAGTGACTTCTTGTCTTGGTCACGCTCAGTACCCTTGTTCTCTAACAAGCACCTGCACTATTACTTCAGTGTCTCCACACCGTGGACTCGAGTCTCGTCCATCCATAGGAAAAGTAATGTGTGCACTGATCTCATCGGATCGATCACCGTCCTCGTGATGATCCATCGATCAGGAGCGTTTAGAAATTAATCACTAATGATACATGGCTCAAATTCTCAACTCTTGAGAATATGCATCATCATCTTATTAATTTCTTGGACGATTTATAGACACAATAACAATATGAATGAAAAAGATGCCTTTCATTTATTCAATAATAAATAGTCAAGTACAAAATTATGTCCCTAGAATTAATCAATGTGTCAGCCAGATTGGCTTCTAGGGCATACATCTAACAAATCCCACATCGGTTATTCACTGGATAGATTTTGGATACTTATATAGGATCAAGAAATCCAAAAAATACCTTCTAATTAGTCATTTTGGCTGAAGTCCTGGGTTGTTATACTTTTTAAGTTATAGGTTGGCAGAAAACCCAGTATTAATGTTTGGGGCTATCCTACAGAGTTCAAGATTTATAATCCATCAGATAATAAGTCCAAACCTAGAACCGCTCGTTGTTATTTCATTATTTATCAAAATAATTCTAAAGGATACAAATTCTTCTACCCTAATAGAGGCTTAAAGATTGTTAAGTCTACTCATACCATATTTTTAGTGTTTGATATGGATGATTGAAGATGCTCTCATACTGGAGATATGACATTAGAGAAAAGATGGGTTATTGTTCCTATTCTTGTTGTCCATGACAAGGTCATATCTCATCCTATTAGAAGAATAGTAGGAGAGCAGTATCAAATAAGTGAACTGATTATAGTACCTCCACAGCCAATTAATGAAGTGCCAGTAAGTAGATCACTTAAAAAAAAAAGAAGACTTGTCATTCCTAATAACTATTTGGATTATTTAGGTGAGAATGACTATGACATTAGTCATGTGGCCGATCCAATATCATATGATTAGGCTATTGCATGTTTCCAGTCAGATAAGTAACTTGAACTATGCGTGATGAGATGTAGTCCATGGCTAAAATTAAAGTATAGGATTTGGTGGAATTATTCAGAAGGTCTAAGCCTATAAAGTGCACATGGGTATTTAAAACCAAGAAAGACTCTAATGAAAATATTAAATCCTTCAAGGCTAGACTGGCTGTGGAAGGGCTCACACAGAAAGAGAGCATAGATTATAAGGAGACTTTTCTCCCATCTCCTCTTTCAGCGTAATTATGGCACTGGTAGTCTATTTTGACCTAAAGCTCCATCAAATGAATGTTAAGATAGCTTTTCTGAATAGCGTTCTTGATGAAGAACTCTACATGAATTAATTAGAAGGTTTTCTTGAGAATGGAAAAGCATATATGGTATGCAGACTTTAAAAAATGATCTATGATCTTAAGCGGGCATGGAAGAAATAGTATCTTAAGTTTGATGAAATTATGAGCTCTCATGGATTTATGGAAAATAAAGTGCATCAATGCATATACCAGGTTAGTGGGAGTAAATTTATCATTTTTGTATGGTATGTGGATATTGTTTTGCTTCAGGTAATTACTTTAGGCTATTGAATGAGACTAAATATATGCTATCTAAGGTCTTTGATATAAAAGATCTCAAAGAAGCCTCATTTGTACTTAGTATTAAGATAAATAGGTACACAGTCCATTTAGAGTTATCTCAGAGAGCTTACATTGATCATGGACTATGAGGTTTGGTATGCATAATTGTAAATGTGAAGACATACTTGTAGTCAAGGAAGATAAATTCATCAACAGCCAGTATCCTAAAAATGATATAGAAAGATAATTCATGAAGAATGTGCCTTATTCTGGTGATGTAGTTTAATGTATCTGCATGTTTGCACTAGATCAGATATAGTGTATGTTGTTAGTGTACTTAGCAAATTTATGGCAAAATCATGTGTGGAGCATTAGAAGGCAACTGAAAAAAAGGTTATGTGGTATTTATAGAAAATTATTTTTTTTTTATGCTGGCTTATAGTAGGTTTGATCATGTTGAGATAACTGGATATTATTATTCTGATTTTGCTGGTTACGTGAATGATATAAAATTTATTTCTTATTATATTTTTTTATAATGCTTAGAGGGTGTTTCTTAGAAAAGTATATAACAGACTCTTGTGCCATCTTCTACTATGTAGGTAGAGATTATGCCATGTTATGGAGCTGCAACTCATACTATTTGGTTGAAAAACTTTATCTTAGAGCTTGTAATTGTAGATTCCATCTCGAAACTACTTAAGATTTATTGTGATAACAGTGCATCTGTGTTCTTTTTAAAGAGCAACAAAAGTTTCAATGCCTCTTAATATATATAGATAAAATATCATAATTGGTCTTAAGACATAAAGGCAAAATTGTGACATAAGATTAAAATTGTTGTGATTGTAGCAGCTTTAATTCTTTTGAAAGCGCAAAGGAGTTTCACTTCAAACCATAAAATGGACTGATGATGAACTTTGTACATTTAGTTTTAACCACATAAGGGTACAATTTCACACTACATGAACTACAACACAAGATCCATGTCCAATAAATTACTAACATTTGTAATCATGGAAGGGTTATATGTCAATAAATGATATGAAGATTGCTATGATTCGATATTAGTAATTTTGTTGGACCAGATTTTGACTTAAGATTTATTTTTTCAGGATATTTGCATATATGGTGACATGAGGTAAACTCAGCTTGAGAGTCATTTTTCAAACAACATATATGAATGTAATAAATATATTTTCTTTGAAAGTTAAAGTCTTAATCAATATTGTCCAAGTGGAAGAATGTTGGAATTTCTCATAAGATGGGCTTCCATTGATTATAAACTAATTTTATTTTGAGTTATTACGTAACATGGGCTAAGTTGTCATATGAATGAATATTTAAGGAGTTCATAATTAATTTATGATCATATGGTTATTTTGGGCCCTGTAGTCTCAGTCATGTGATGTAGTGAGTATTTAGTATAGGCCTGATTTGGTTAATGAACTCTGTAATGGGTGGATTCATTAGCATTACTAACTAGGCTAGGTTCCTATTCTAGTATATTAAGGTCTCTACATTCCTAGGAGGCACCTACTCTATTAAGGAGATAAGCATCAAAGAGGAGGATGAGAGGAATATCTGCTCATTTTTGTGCTTTTTTCTTCTGCAAGATATTGTTACAGCGATCATCAATGGCCGCTCAGTGCTCTCAAGGTATGTTTCATTCTTTTCTGATTTATTTTATGATTTTTTGTGTTCTAATCTCCTGCTTAGTGTCTATAAAAAATCCCAGCTCTCATGTGAAGGAGAAGATGAAATGTGTTGTTGCTGGAAATAGGACACGGGGGTGATCGCAGACCAAAGGGAGGAGCTTCCGCCGTGGGCAGTTGTAGAAGGATGTCTCCGGGAGATGGTGGCGGCTGACGGCTACTTTCGAGGAACCTGTAAAAAGCCTGGGTCGGAGGTTCCGGCGAAGGCCCTCCGATGCTTAAGCAGAGAAGGATTTGGAGACAGTTTTTAGTGGAGAAGCCCAGGCGCGGAGGGGGCAAAAGTCCCCCTATCCTTGGACTTTTTCCTCCTTATAGGAGGTGGTGTGGCAGTTACACGCTATCCAGCATTATGGCAGGAATTTTGGACTGAAAATACGTTACCTCAATTGGCCTGAGAATTTGAATTAGCTGGCCCTTGGTGGTGAATAGAAGGATTTGAATTCGACAGCTATCGTGGCATAGATTGCGGGGGCCGATCCCGGATATGGAGAACGTGGTAGCCGTTTCGATTCGGAGATCAGTTTGATTTTCGGTGGAGACAGAAGTGGGTCTTGATTGGGTCCTTTCTAGCCTCGAGGTCGAGCGGGCTTTGCTCGGTCAGGGCACGCTTATCGGGCTCGCATTCGTCGGGCTCATGGTTGCCGAGGCTATGTATGTTGAAATCAGGCTTTCTGAAGTCGGTTCTGCCGAGGTCGTGTTTGTCGAGCTCGTGCTCGCTAAACATATGGCTGCTGAGACCATGTCTATTGAGATCACGTGCGTCGTCGGATTTGGGTTCCTCAGTCACGTGTGTCGGTGGGCCCACTTTTCCCCCCATCAAAATGAATGGCCAACTTGGAGCTGGAATATGGGTCAAGTATCTAATGATTGGTGGCTTTTGTAATGGGTACCTAACCTATCGGAAAGATGTTTTGATATGTCATGCAGATATAGAATATGACCAGACTAATGATCATTTAAACTAGAACTATTTGTATCCAGTAGAAGAGGTGATTCTATAGTTTTTTCTTTTCAGCGGTTAAATTTCCAACTACTTAAAATACAAATACACCTTGGTATGTCAATCAGAATAAAAGCATAAATAAACTTCAAAAGGGAATATATTTCTAAATCCATTTATTTGAATGAAACGAAAGATTCATCACCTCCCCCAAAACCACTCCATCGGGATGATAAGCAATACTGAACTGGAACTATTATTAGCTAAATTAGATTTAGTTCTGGAACAACTCTATTCATTAATGATCTTTCTTTAAATCCAAGGATTACTTTGAAAAGGGGTTCATAAGAGCTTCTCAGGATTCTACTCTAATAAGAGCTTCTGAGCACACTTAACAATTGTGGTGTTGTTGTGAAAGGGCTTAGAGCTTCAGTGCTCATGTAGTCGCTTTGATAATGAGGTTGGTTACCTTGCAGATTCTTGCATTTGGAATGTAATTTTTACACCTGTACGCAGTAAATGGTAACGGCCGGGAGACACATGTACATATTCATTCCGAATCTGGAGTTTGGTAACTCATCTTCTCCTGCCATTAAGCTGTCATTAACTTATCCTCAAGTTTCACCTTTTCTCGATATCTAGGGAATTAGTTTTGTTCAAGCCTGTGCCATGGACATAACTTTTTTTACACAAAGAGTTCAATATAGTGTGCTAAACAATATCACAATGCTTCAGAACAGTGTCCTCGTGCGTCACGTTCAAGGAGTGGTGATACAAATGAAGCCTAGGTAAAAAAAAAAAAACCATGTAGACATAAAGCATGCACAGGCTACAAATCTTAAAAGTAAAATTTTCTTATTCTAAGACCACCAGATCTAACCTTGTCTACATGTTGGAGTAACAAGATACGGATCTAACAGTGGATAGTCCCATTAATTAATTGGATGTTTGTTTTGATCTTCTATTCATTTTTTCCTTACTTTAGAATCAATAATTGGATAAGACCATCACGTGGTGACTCGCCATGCATGCACGTTAGGTAGGTCGCACATCTTTTTATTTCCTGCCACCTTCCTTGATGCTGCCCTCCATGTGTAGATTATGTGGTGGATGATGCTTCCTTTGTGTACTGTAGATCTCTGTGAGACGTTAGGCTACCATTCCCCAATTATTTTACGTATTGAGCTATTAGCTGTGATGCCTTCCTGACCGGACCGACCGGACACCGGCAAACTTAAAATGCTGAGATGTCCCTGGTTTTGTGGCAACTCCATGAGACAAGCCGGCAAGGTCCCATATGTTTCCTCTGGGCGGCAGCACAACCCAATGAGGAAGCCTCTTTGCAACACATTATGTTATAACGTCCACGTTTTGATGCACATTATACTTGTAGAGCAACTAATAAGGTTGCTCATACCTTAGGCAAAATTATTTTGTATGGATTTGATACTTTCCCCTTTGTGTTTCTACTCTAATGTCTGACGCGTGAGAAACTTCTCTGGCAAGTTCTGGAGTAGTTGATTTAATGAAATTGTCGACCGCTCTTTTTTGGCGGAAAAATTTTCTTATCCATAGAGTAAATCAAAAGAGCAACTCAAATTGAAATAAACTGTTCTTACCTACCATGTATGCTCATAAGCATAATCTATCAACTTCTTAAATCCTATATACTTTGTCAATATACAAAATTACCTGACCGAATTAGATGAAGATAAAGACCTTTATTTTCCTATGATTTTAGTAGCCAGCTCTACAGAAACAAGTTATAAGAGTATCATGGCTTTCACATATATTGTTGGTTTTATTTGAGATTTTCTAGAGTAGTTGAGTATAAATTGTATTTGCATTTGGATCAGAAAACCTCTTCTAGACCATCGAGGTGGTTCAATGGCATGAAACCATGGACGAGCACAGACCGTCATTTTTTTCTGTGTGAATATATGAGCTGAACTGGAATAAACCGTGCAACGGTTCACTAGGGCCAACCTTTTTTTTTTCGGTATGTGGATTATAATTAACATTTAGCTTCAGATAATTAAGAATGCTCAGGAGACAAGTCTGTCACAGTGTATACCATAAAAACAACAGAAGGAATCTTTTTCCTGAAAAATAAAGAGGGTCAGAGGTCTTATATATTGAGCAGAGCTTTAAAAACAAATGGTACAGTGGCTGGCTGAGGTAATTGAAGGCCGAATCCAGTCCTGTTGAAGCTTTGTCACGAGATTTATTATTTCTACCTTGTCAGGAGCCATTTTGGACAGCCCTCGCCAAAACTTGCAATGCTCTGGGCAGAGACCGCGTGCTGGTCCTTGCAACTACCACGTATTTATAAAAAAAAAATATTCATAAACATACAAGATATCTCGTCATAATATTATTAAACAAATAGTAAAATATTAATTAATTAAATAAGTCTTAAAATTTAAACAAATAAATTTCTAACTTAACGCATCACAAAATTTCAACAACATTCAAAATCTCATATCAGACTTTATGATACCCTAATCTAGAATAAAAATATGGAAATTCTCCCTCTGTCTAGACAAATTCGCTCCAGGTAGAGGTGCTTGGCGACCCAAATTGGTATGATCCAACTAATTAAATTGCAATCAAGAATGAGGATAAGGTATAATTAGATCAATAAGAATTGATGATGATAAAGTCCATTAGTGTTCATCAAAGTCCAAAGTGATGTCGGTATGTTGTCCAACCAATAGAGCGGTAAAAAATTCTTTTATTGGGTTCAAGTCGGATCCAAAGAAAAAACGGCTTAGGAGCTTCCACTAGGTCCATAAGTCAAGTAAAGAGAAAAATATAAAGAAAAAGAGAGAAAAACTAAGAGGATGGAATAGGGCTGACTAGGCGGCAATGCCTGGTGGCTTGAGTCAGTTCGATCAAAGCAACTTCATCCAATCAAAGTCTAGGCTAGGGTACATGTGGCTCAAGGGGGAGGCTGATACACTGCCCGGTGGCCATGGGATCATCTAGGTGACCACAAGTTACAAGGAAGGGATCCTCTACGGACCACCCTTCATCAATGATGAGAGTAGAAGAGAGAGAAAAAGAGAAGAAGATAAGAGAGATAGAAATTGGATTCTGTCTTTTTTCCATTTTTTTCTTTTTCTTTTCTTGCTTAGTTTCTTGAAAAATAGGAGAGCTCATGCTCACTCCTTTCTAAAATAAAGAAGAGCCTCATGGGGGCCGACAACAATTGAAACCAAAGGACCGATGATAGAAGGCCACAAAGACAGCGGGCGGTGACAAGGTAGCCGGCAATGGGGAAACCAAACAAAAAGTAAAGTAAACCGAACATGCATGGGGTTAATTTCTTGGCTCTAGCTGCTCGCCTGCAACTGGGCATCTAGCAAGGGGTACAAATCGGTGTGGAGGGGACTGGCCACAGGCCTCGATGACTAGCATTGCGAGGAGGATGGTCGGAAAAGGAGGAAAGAGAGGGCCAAAGTTAATTAAAATAGGGATATCAAAATAGGGCCCACCCTTCTCAGCCAAAATCCAAAAATTATCCGGCCAGTGACCACAATCTATCAGCTAAGGAAGAAGTAGATGATGATCAATTAAAGGATTAGATAGTTATTACCTTTCTCTAGTGATCTTAGGCCATGACAGTGGTGGATAGAATTCAAGATGATGGTTCGAAAAAAACGCCGGTGATCCCAACTCTAAGGCCGTATCGGAGGTGGAGGTCAGAGGGATCTGAGGGACTTAAATAGGGCTGGGACTGAGCTCCCACGCCCTTCCATGGAAAAGTATGAGAAGAAAGTTGAGGAGGGATAAAGCTGGCTAGGCAGTGGTGCCGATGACCCGGATCAATCCGATCAGGGTAATCTAACTGATCAAATTACAAATCACGAATCAGACTAGGAGATAGATAGATCGATGGAGATATAATCTAGTGATGTTCAACAAGGACTGAGGTGGGCTGATTTGCCGCCCCAGCGGTGGAAGAGTCTGGACTCTCTATACCAAGATTATCTAAGTTCACAAGGAAGGTCCTTCTGATGGGTCCCAGCCAACTTAAAGAGAGAGATTGTAGGAAGAGTGACAAAAAAGATCTATTTTTTTTTTTTCTCACCAATGAAACAAAGTAGAGAGGAGAGGTCTCCTCATGCCTCCAAAGGGAGAAGATGAGGAGGGCAAAGGATAATGGTTTACCTATGACACAATAGCAGAGTCGGAGGTCCGACAATATATGGTGATGAGTGGCCGGTCATATAGGTGGCTCACAAGATAAAATCATGTCAAAATAGGAGAGAATAGAGCTCTATTGATCCTAGGTTCTAGCCTGCTCGCCGGTAGATAGGGCTCCAATGCATGGTCATGGTGGAGATGCTGAGAGTCCCAGCGATAAGAGCTAGTGATGGTGATGGTCGAAAGAAGAGAAAGAAAAGAAAATTGTGCTGGGTAAACTACGAAACAAGGGTAATTTATTATTGGAAGTATGACAATATCACAAGGCAATCCTAGCCGATGACGATGGCCTGATGAAGGGCGAGGTCAGGCGAAGGCAGTGGAACTACTATCAAACTCTGGCAAGGCCCCAATGAAGATGGATTGGTGAGCAGGTCAACGGCCTAAACCCAAGAGATTTCACCATAAAATCGGAGGAATCAACGGTGATCTTCGGTGGGCTTAAAGAGGGTGTGGGATCTCTTAAATAAAGATAGAGGTATGGTTTCCTAGCCTTCGAAGGCCTCTGTGAGTTTGAGTCCCACCAGGAGTCATTGCGGAAGGAGACTCCCATCAGGAGTGTCCTATTGCCTCAACACATGCAATGTGTATATGCCGCTTAGCCCAGAGCTCGATTCGGCCTTTGACTAGATAGGGTAATTAAGTGCACCATACCATCACATTGTTTAAGGGTTTTTTACCATTTTTACCTAAGAAAAGGTCTAGATACGATACTTCAACTTGCTTGCGCTCATCCCATTTTCGTGCTTGAACTAAATAGCACATCCAGACCCTCCAACCATCTTCGAGCATAAGGTGGCCCAACTTAGGATAGATCTCAAAATATATAGTCATAACAGTGTGGATAATATTGTTTAAAAGCACAAAGACTCCTTGATCAGGCTCTAA